>NC_073691.1:61077713-61177713 GCF_029784155.1 Uranotaenia lowii | reverse complement strand
CTGAAGGCAATCGGCAGTTAGCGTATAGCAGAAAGCAGCATACTCACGCCGTCGTGTGAGAAGAGTCGTTTGTTTTCTTTTTTTGTCGAACTGAACCTCTGGCCCCGAGTTTACCGAAAGGGCGAGCGAAAATTAAGTCCATTGGTTTGAGTACTAACACCGTAATTTAAAAATATGTATCAAAGTAAATGTTTTACGTATAAGATTTTTCCTTTAAAAGTTGCAGTGCTTTTGTAGCAAACAATTTTGAAATGCGACCTCTCGTATTATAAGGCTAGGCTTGCTCTAGTTTTGCCGGCGAATCGAGGGAATCGTCTTGGCCTTTCTCTGTGTGACATGCGGTCGGATTGCGCGGAAGCTTTCTCCGTCCCTGGCCTATACTTGGAATTCCGTTCGTGGGGGAACACCGAAGAAATTTGTTCTGAACTGTGTTCAGTTTTCAGAATGCTTTCGCGCTACCTACACTGTTTATTTCAACTGATCAAAAATATCTAATGCTGTTCGGGCCAGCCAGAGAGACTGTTTCGATGTTCGAAGGTTAGTAGAATGTCTGCTGTTGCAATCTTGTACAAACATGGTGCTCGCTCACATGCAGAGAATCTCCACTAAGGTGGCCGCTTTGGGTTTCTCTTCAACTGGAATGAGCTTAGTGCATTGTAGAGCTAGTAAAAGGGGTAGTTACTCAGCAGCCTTGATAGGCTGGAACTTGAAGATTTTTCAATACCGGCTGTCTGACGAGTTGGTCAACTAAATTTCACTCAAACCAAAGGTCTGATTAACAGGAAAAGTTTCATCCCATAATTGTCAATACATTTTAAGATATTTTATGATTGATGGAAATTGACCACTTGAACCCAACAATGAAGCAAGGGAACTCCCCCCGAAATGAGGGTATCGGAACAATTAAAGCCATTTAAACGCATGTCAAGAGGGTAAGGCGAGCGTTTAGCGTGCGAAGGGGAAGAAAAAGAATGGAAAGGTACCAAAGAACAAGTTGCTATCACATCGTTCTTTCTCTTCGCGCGACTCTCATACAGAATGGTGCAGACATATGTGCCATTCGTTTATCGAATAGGTAGGTACACTCTTTCCGTTCTTGAACATCGTAATTACCTGATAGCTGTTATTTAAAAAAATCATCTTTAACTACATAAGGTACACCGGGGCAAGTGCAAACGGTTTTCACCATAGTTCAACTTTCACATGTCCTAGAAAAATATGTAAGGTACACCGGGGTAAGTGGGGACGCGGGGTAAGTGGGGACGGTGGCTATTAAAACAATACTGTCAACTATTGTTTCAAACTTTTAATGCAGAATGTTAAATTTACTTGTAATCTATCCAATAACTGTAAAAGAGATACGGTTCCGACAATAACGGATGTTTCCGGTGTCTTTTCGTTAATTTTCTATTTTTAACTACGATGTGGAGTTGATGTACATCTTTTTCAATCGCAAATTTCTCGTAAACTAGCTGGCTCTTGACGAAAAACTATACATTGAAACAATCCTTACATTAGAAACAACCAGTTTGCAAAAGAAACGACGATTAAAAATAAAAAAAAATGAGTTTATTTTCGGAAATCTAAAATGTTGTCTCTAAACCCTACCTGGGGTAAGTGGGGACGGCTTTATACATACTTGATGTTTAGATATTTTTTCAATTTTCTCTCCTTCATTCAATACATTTTAGCTTAATTTAGCATTCGGATCATGAAAAGTTGGGAAAAGTACTTGTGTTTTCTGGAATAAGCATATATTTTCGATAAAATCAGATCTCGTGTGTTGCAACATAAATTACACACAATTATCACTACTATGAACTTTTTTCAAAATTTTGGACGGTTCGAGCAATAAAGTAACGTATTCAACCAAGAAAACACAAATTTGTTGAAAATATCCTGAGAAATCAAAGGGAAAATCTACCGTCCCCACTTACCCCATAAAGCGGGGTAAGTGAAGACACCAGCAGACCATAACAATTCACGTGATAACTTTTTTTGCTTTTCGTCTATCAAGTTCATCTCTTCAGCATTTGTAAACAACATGTTCTGCATCCCATTGAATGCGATTTTATCTAAATTGATCCTCTGCTGATTTTTTAATGATTTTTTAAAGTTGAACTATACGAAAAACCGTCCCCACTTACCCCGGTGTACCTTAAATCTTCAAAAATTATCAATTATCGTTCGTTACATCATTAAAATGGTTCTAAACAAATTCCCGTAGAAAGTGAAAATTTAAAAAATGTTGGTAAAAAGTAACGGCACTTTTGTGAAAAAATTTCTAAGTTTGCACTTGCCCCGTTTATGGGGGCAAGTGCAAACGCAATGCTTTTTCCAAACTTATTCAAAGATGCGTCAGTGTATCGTTACTAAAACGAATTTAATACATGTTCCGGTATGTTTTATCAACTTTTTTTTTATGTATTTGCTGTTTTTCTGCTATATTAATTACTTTTTGGAACTTCAGTTTTGCTGACTGTTGTTTGAAGCAAAAGACCTTCATTTGCCAAGGCATTACGGAATTTTGAATATCCGCTTCAGATACAACACTTTGGATACCCTTTCTGACCACTCTAATATAATGCTGAACCATTTTTGAGATGATTTTTTTTTAATGTCTGATGTTACATGGCTTAAAGGTGCGTTTGCACTTACCCCGGTAGTGTCGTTTGCACTTGCCCCGCAGTGTGGGTTGACAGGAGTGAATATTATTTTCACAATTTTTAGGGTCTACTGAAAATTTATCATAAATTTTCTGCTTTCACCTGAATATCAGTTCTAAACATTCACCTTTCGACGAAAAATCGGATTTGAATGCCCTTTTTTGTAGCCAAAAAAAGCAAAACAAAAACACACTTTTCATGTCTAGTACGTACTTGAATTCGTGTGTAATCAAACAGTGCCGTGTTTTTAGTGAATAATTGAAAGAAATTTTAGTTTATCTATGTCAGATTGTTGGTTTGGACAACAACAACAACTTCTAGAAGAAGAAATATTTTTTAATTGTTTTGTAACAGAGGAAAGTTGATCGTTTGCACTTGCCCCGAGTTTGCACTTGCCCCGGTGTACCTTATAGCAAATCAAATTTGGTACTACAAAGTTCAAACTTTATTGCTTAACTAAAAATATTCAAAAAATAGCAATTCTTCATTAGGTACTCAAATTTATTAAGTTTTATTAGTGACACTTCACCATCTTCGTGGCATTCGTGTTATGTAAAATGCAGTTTACAGAGCTTTATAAAGATTACATTCTTTCAGAAATTTAATTAGAGATTTTTCACGTGGTTCATCATTTTTAAGGATTTCAAAAACACTTCCCCTAATGTTGTTTCTCTCACGAGCTTCTTTATATCCATGACAGTCGGTCAGAATATGCTGCACAGTAGTTTGGACGCCGCAGAATTGACATATAGGCGGAGAACTTCTATCGAACAGGTACGCATGGGTTAGTCTTGTATGGCCTATCCTCAATCTTGTAATAACACGTTGGTCCGAGGGACATTTCCGGTCTGTATATTTTGACGGTGAATATTTGTTTTGCCTTAGGAATGATTGACGTTCAACGCCACTTGTTTTCCCATGTCCACCACATGTTGGTTTTGATGGTGCGTATAGCGTCTTGCGCAGGAATTCTGAAACTAGCTGGAGGTGTACTATTGCGTGCAATATTGGCTCATTCATCGGCTTCCATTAGGTACTCAAATGAATTGTATTGTATGACAGAAATGAATAATATTTCACTACCTTCCTTGCACTAAGCAATGGTATGAAGTTTCTTTATTTCTGAAAAATTATGATTACGATTCATATCAATTCTAATGCCTCAGTGAGGTACCCAAGTAACCATAAACACTAAAGCTTTGCATACGTATAGCTTTATACCAGCATTCAAGTGCTAAATTACACTATATCAACACATCAAGTGCAATTTTGCATTATAACAGCCCTTCGAGTGCTATGCTGCATCATATTAGTATTACCTATACCATTCTTTTGAAATGCAACTAGCATTTTATCAGCTTTGCACAATGCTTTTGAAATGCAACATAGCTCTAAATCAGAATAACAAATGCTACATTTTCTAAGCATTGAATTTGCATAACTTAAGCTTGCTTTAATGCTTTTAAGCATTATGTAAGCATAACAGTGGTAGGGGGAAGTCGTCTACTACCGGACACTTAAGGTTTTTAAGCAATAACTTCAAAAATAGATTTTTGTTAATATTGGTTCCTCTACTGATTTGAAGAGTATCAATATTATGATCACTTAACTATATGAGAAAAAAATTAATTTATAACATATTCATGTGGTAAAAGAAATCATGTCATGTTAGATTTCGCTCATTTCCAAAAGTGTTGTCTATGGCCGGACACTACGAATTACTTCACCAAAGTTGTCACCAATGGCACAAAAACGTTGCAAAATGACTGAAATCACTTGCGCAGATCTTGTGAGTATGTGTTTTCCAATACTGAACGTTCTTTGAAGCCAGTCATTAAAGTTTTTTTGACAAACCAGAATGGAACATTTGTTTCGAAAAAACTAGAGAAAAATTCTCTATGACCGGACAGCGAAATCTAAAGTTTTTCAGAGGACCAAAATAGTTTCGTTATTGAATCCTTATCTTCTGCTAACCATTTGAGGGTGCTATACTGCCGTTCCAGGCAAGATTGTCACATGTGAATAAACGTGCAAACGAGAAAAACGCGATTGAAATTTCAGCTATATTTTCAATTTTTCTCTCAAACTAACAATCCACCGTAAGTTTTTTCTTAGTGAACAATTCAAGTTAATCATTTTTCAATGTTTTCTGACAAAAGAAAATAATATTTTCTTCAAAAACAGCAAATTAGAGCCAAAAACGCCCCGTGTGACACTTTTGCGTAGAATCAGAACACATGCCGATGCTAGTTCTACGAAAAACTGGCACACGGCTACAATTTTTCTATCATTCTAAAAGCTCGCATAGTTCCTTTTTTCCCTAAAAACTCAAGTTAAGCCTTAATTTGGGAAATACGTTCCTCTTTGTTTATAAAAATGTATAGTTGAGAATGGATCCTTTAAGTAGTGCCTACCGAAAAATGTTTGTGAAAGTTTCTCTGAATAAAACACTCAAGGCTTCTCGCTCCTCCTCTGCCCTCAATTTTAGTGTTTTTTTTAGTGGATAACATTATATTCAACAGTTTAAACTTATCTTAAGAGAATTTTTTGATGAAATTTGCATTTTTAATAGAATTTTCTCTAGTGTGACATTCTTGCGTAGAACTATCAACATAGAGACAACCACCACCTTGATGAAAATTTCGTATAAGTTCAGAACAAAGTATACTTGTTTGTATTTTTATTCGAAACTTAACACTAAAAAAGAGTGTTTCCAGCAAAAAAGTGAAAATGACCCAAAAGTCACATGGGACAGTCTTGCTTAGAACGGCAGTATAGAGATGAAAAAATGAAAGTTTCAAGCTGAAATCATCTATAATCTTGAATGTTTCCTTGTCCGGTCATAGACAACAATTTGGTGTCCGGTCATAGAGAAATCGCACTTTTTTTCAATTTTCTTAATATTTCGTTTGAACTTCCGTTTTGTTATCTTATATCTACTGTAGTCGAAAGATAACCAATTAACGATGTCGTTCATGTGCAGTTCAAATTTTACGAGCCGAAAAAACTGACCACAATACAAATGCAAAGTTTAGGCGATCCTCTCCGTACTACTAGGCAAAAGCTTTAGATGCCTATCATTGGTTTACCTTTTCAGAATGGATTACCATATTTCTAACACCATATCAGGCCACTATTTACTTTATTTTCATGGTGTTAAAATATTATTAGGATATTGTGTTTTTGAAAAATCTATGTTGTCCGGCCATAGACGACTTCCCTCTATTAGGCCGAAGCACAATAGCATTGATTGATGTTGAATTAATGCAAATTTAGGACACCAGTCGCTAGAAATTTGATTCAAATAGGGCTTTTTTTCAAAGATTTAACGCGGACCTGATAGGTCCACAATGTCGTGTCGTGAATTCAATTCCAGGTCATCTTCAGTCAAAAAATAAAAAATATCATTTGGAAATTCAACGCGAGAGACCCCCTTTATATGCATAAGCGAATATAAAAAAATAACAAATTTAGTATCATGGGTAAAAAAATGAAGCCAAACAAAAATCGAAAAAAAATATTTTATTTCGCATGGTTGAACCAGATCCCGGCAACGATATACAATCCGTGTGGAGCACATCTCTCAGATTTAAGCTTTTTTCCTCAGATTTAAGCTTTTTTTCTCTGATTTGAGCTTTCATTTCCTATGCTCTCAAGGCAAAAAAGCTTAAATCTGAGGAAAAAAGCTTAAAAACCAGATCCCGGCAACGATACAGGATTATTCTCTGTATCGTGAGACCAAAATCTTTTAACTGAGTCTTAATGAATCTCGTTTTTAAGCTTTTTTTTCCTGATTTAAGCTTTTTTGCCTTGAGAGCATAAGAGAGGAGAGCTCAAATCTGAGAAAAAAAGCTTAAATTTAAGGAAAAAAGTTTGAATCTGAGAGATGTGCTCCACACAGATTGTATAACGTTGCCGGGATCTGTACGATACCGAGACAAATCGTGTAACGTTGCCGTGATCTGGTCCAACACTGACTTTATTCTCAGGCCGACTCCGTCCGTTTTTCATACGCAACTATAGTTTGCCACTCAATAAAAAAGCACGATGACGCCCAGCAGTTAGTGCGAAACTTGGTTGCCACTGGGTGAGAAAAACACGCTGTAGGAAAGGCGTTTGTTTACCGGCCTTATCTGTGAAAAGTGATGTCCTTTTTAGTAGGGACATCTTAAGATTATCAAATTTTATAGATGGATAGAAAGTATGAAGGAATTAAAGATGGTGATGGTGAGGCGAGATTTTTTTATTAATAAAACATCAAGATACAGTCAACATTTCGACAGTGATATTGGATGAAGGTTGGGATGGTCTAGTCACGTGGAAAGCCCCAAAAGACGGCTATTTCCCACATTGATAAGAAGTACGTGATCTTATCAAACACTCGAGAATTTTTGGTGCCAGAAGGGTGCAAGTGACCAGACTTGGTTGAAATAAAAAAGGTGCAAAAGAATTTTCCCAAAAATAAGTTTGATGTTCTACTACATAAACGGTGATTTTTCTTTCGGAATAATCCTTATTAAACTTTTAAACGGTCACCCAATCGAAAGTAGAACTTATAATGAATTGGTAATTTTGAAAAAAAACTTCAAGGCCTGTTTTCACGAATCAGCATTTGATTACTTGCACCACTCTGATCCAGAGCGCATGAATTCTAATATATGTTTAATCACACATGGCATCAATTGTTCAACAAAAAAAATCAGAATGAGGCCAGTAATCTTAAAATTTTACGGCTTGAGTTAATCAAAAGAAGTAGAATTGAATAGACACGACATTAAAGTTATTGAATTGCTTTCCTAGTGCAATCAACTTTCAGACTGACATTGCATTACTAGATACCTAGTTGTTGTGCTTCATTAAAAAATTTAAACATGCGTAATATGGGAATGCAGTAAAATAAATCATATCGATAAATTAACCTGCTCAGCTGAATGTTTGTGGGCTTCAATTTCTAAACGATTGATTTTCAAATAATCATAAATGATAGAAGTAACATTACAAGAAATTAAATATTTATCTAAAATAATGGGGCTTATTCTGCGACGCGAGTGACGTGACTCACGGAATTTCATATCGTTTTGCTGGCTTAAATAGCCTTTCTAGTCTCGAAATTTTCGTTCGGATGAGGTGATATTGGTCTTCAGAACTCATCGATACATAAATTTCTTGTCTGAAGCATTTTCTGGAGTCAGGACGAAGAAGTGAAATTTCGTGAGTCACTTCACTCGCGGTGCAGAATAAGCCCCAATATGTTAAGCAAAATATTTAAAAAGCAAAAAAGTAATACGCTGATCAGATGTATAACTTGTTGACTGTTGATTAAGCACCAAATTAAATTGAATGTTTTGAAAGATCATATTCCGGAGATTTATTGAGCAATTGATTTTTTTATGAATAACTGGTTTATCAAAGAAAACGTAGCGATGTAGAAAAAATACTTTAAAATTAAATCAAAATTTAAATACACTACTCGCAACACAAGATAATCGTTGTTTATTTTCATCTCAGTAGCACATGCATTAACCTAATATTTGAACCGCAAAAAAATCAAGCTAGACTACAAGTTCCCGGCTGCAGCACCAGATGTCGCTAGGAATATGGCACATTTTTTCGAACCGTCTTCACGTGTGAAACACCTTTCATCTCACTTCTCACGCAATCCCACCGAGAGTGGTTTCTTCGAGATGCCTATGCAGAGAGCGAACATCTCGAACGAACATTTTTTACTTGGTTTCTGCTTACTTGGGGAAATTTAAATGCTTCTAATTAACGTATTTTATAATATAAATTAGATTCGTTTTCATACATGGGATTTTACAATGAGTTAAAATAACAAGAAAGGTTTTCGAACGGGAAACATTAATCAGTGAGATGAACGTTGAATTTCACACTGACAGTCCTCTTGCATTTGACAGCAGCAGTGAGAGCGAGGAACAACCAACTCAAGAACCCGATGTTATCCTTAAGAGCTTCGTTCAATCGTTAGTAAAAATCGGTTTCAACTGGTTTCTGTTAACTGATAGATGTTCAACGAGCCAATGTTTTGGTCGAAACTAGTCAGGTCGTTGTTCAATGGAGCAAGTTGAAACTAGTCGAAACCAATCCAGCTCGGCAGCAGGATTAGTTTCGACTTGGTAGAAGTCGGTCGAAGTCAATTGGAAAGAGACAGGTGATCAACTATCAATCCATTTCTACTTGTTTCGACCCGTTTCTACTAGAGTTGATTGAACAGACATAAGATATGGATGGCACGCTACTGGTGCGAACGAGACAGGGAGCTATCCACATCACATCTAACTAAAATCTCACAACTAAAAGTGAAGTGAGAGCACTTTACGATATCAAAAATGCACACCTCACGAGTCGCGTGTGGCTGGCAAAGCTAAAGGCCAAAGTAAAGCAACACGATCCACCGACCCAACATGAGTGAGTGAGTGAGACTGTGAACGGAGGAGATCCCATTTTTTAATGTGAGTTTTGGTGGTCTTCTTTTTCCGCGAGAGTATATGTGCGAAGGAAAAATTATATCCATTTTTTCAAATACCTATCGTGCTGGTCGATATCAGTTGTGGCCCCCAACGGGTGCCAAGGGACGTCTGCTACGGTCTCGACTGGTTCCGGACGCTGACCGTGGCCGCTGAACTACGAAAAATGGTCTTTTAGGGCGGCCAAAATCTCCACCATACAGCAATCGAAAACAAACCGACACGGAGCTAATCTTGTTTTGATCCGATCTCTTCCACTACTAGTTGACAACTGAACAACCGACGACGACGATGCAAGAGAAGAGAAGCAGCCATCCAACGACGTTTCGCATCGCGAAGTCGTTCGCGTACCAAACCTGCTTGTGAAAATTTACATAGTCCTGTCTCGCTTTTTCCCACAGTCACAGGGGACCCAGCGTGAGTTGACTTTTCTTCTTCATCGTTCTATCTCTGTCTATCGTCCGCTCATCGACGCGCACGGAAGGAAAAAAAACTTTGACATTTGCGTCATCGGTAAAATTAACCGTCACCTCAACTGACAGCCTGTCAGTTACAACTGACCATGAACGAGGGAGTTGGATGTTTTCTGTGAAATGATGGATTTCAACAATTTCAACGGATCGGGCCAGATTTTTACATCATTGATCAAATTGCTTGGGCTGATTTGAACATTTCTTTTTTGACAATTGTCACACGTTTACAGCAATGATTATTGTCAATGCAATGTCTGTTCAATCAACTCTAGTCGAAACGGGTCGAAACAAGTAGAAATGGATTGACAGTTGATCACCTGTCTCTTTCCAATTGACTTCGACCGATTTCTACCAAGTCGAAACTAATCCTGCTGCCGAGCTGGATTGGTTTCGACTAGTTTCAACTCGCTCCATTGAACAACGACCCGACTTGTTTCGACCAAAACATTGGCTCGTTGAACATCTATCAGTTGACAGAAACCAGTTGAAACCGATTTTTACTAGCGATTGAACGAAGCTGCAGTTGAAATCCAAAGCTGGTGATTGGCAACCTTGCCAACAACGACGATCACTGATAAATCATTTCACACATTTTGCAAAAAACATTTCATACATTTACACCTCTTGTGAACGTGAAAATGGAAATACTTATATTCTTCAAAACTCGACTATGCTGCACTTCATGGCTGCGAAACTAGGTGGAGTAGATGCGGAATAATTGAAAGATTATTTTTGAACTGATTTCCTTGCTCAAAACCCTTTAAAATTGGTTTTATTTCAATTACCCCGATTTTCACTGCGGAATATTTTTCCGCGTTCACTGCCATTCTACTCAAACTGTAAACGCAACGCACTGAGCGAACGTGAAAACGGAAAACGAACAAGAGTGGTGAATATAAATTCCACGTTCATTTTCACGTCCGAATGGCCACGTGCATCGAAATTTCATCCATCCAAACATAAATTTTTTATGATTTTTGGTAGTAAATTTGTTGGTAGTAATTTTTACCCTTTAAATGTATACATCACCCGTATGCTTTCTCTTTAAAAAACTTTTTGACAGAAAAAATATAAAATTTGATTCGATCAAAATCAAAAACAACTGCACATGGTGCTTTATGCGTAATGAAATCACAAACATATCAAAACCTATAAATTTTCAAACTTTTTCATTTGATTTTTCATCAATAACAAAGGTGGTTGTAACTTACACTTCTTTATCAGTAGGGTGAAAATCGCATGTTTTTGTAAATTTAAAAATGACAGGAGAAACCAATAATTTTGCTGACTACTTCAATTTGATGTGTCATCAACCTTAAAACTTTTGATGTACAAGTAGTATTATTATCCGTGAACATTAATGGCGTATTTTTTTTTGATTCCGGATTTGGCTCTGGAACCGTCCGAATAAAAAAACGACTTTCGGGTTTCGAGTTATTCCATACGTAGGAGTGCGTGAGAACGAGCGCAATGTTTACATGCAGCTGTCATTTTGTTCTCCCTTCTGGATTTCTTCACTCGGTTCTTCACATCCGGATTGCCTTTTTTCGTGTCCGGATTGCACTGGACAGCAGATAGTACGATTTTGCTTGGCTGAGAGGTTCAAAATCGCGGCAATAATAATTTTCCCGTTCATTATTTCAACTGTTTTGCTTTCAGCCAAAAACAGCTGTTTCATGTTTTGACAACAACGTTGAGAGTATTGGTGAACTTCTCGCAAAACTGACTTTCTTCTCAGGGCGACTCCGTCCGTTTTTCGAGCGAACCTAGGTTGCCTCTCGAGCAATAAATGAGCACGATGACAGCAGTTAGAGCGAACCTAGGTTGCCTCTGGATTGCCTCCAGGTGAAAAAAAATACGGTATAAGTTTTTAAAGATCATTGAAGCTTAAAAGTGTTGCATGATAACCCAGTTGACGGTATCTCATCTCTCGACCAACCCTGAGTTCTGGTTGATATCGAAAAAGCTTTAATTTTTTTTTGTGGTAAACTTCCTTCAAACAGTTTCGCAAATTGAAATCGGAAGTAAAACTTCTTTCTACCGGTACTAAAACTAGTAGCTTGTACTAGCGAACTCGCAACGCTATTTTTCGTCACCTACAAGTCAAACCCTTTCTCTAGAGAGGTCGCAAGTTGAAATCGGAGCCAAACTAATTTAATTTTTTAATTTCGCGTTTAATCTCCCCTTGGTCACGGTATATAATTAATATACTAATTTAATTTTTTGCGAGCAATGAACTTCATAACAGTCGAAAGAGGGACATTATGACATTTTTTTCAATGACATTCGCACCTACTAAAATCCACGAATTTCATTGCGAAATTCCTAGAACCAATCGAACCAATGGCAAAAAAGTTATTGAGAAGAACAATTCCATGACATTTTGGTTGGCGAATGTCATTGCAAAACTCAATGACATTTTTTTTCATTTGCGTAACATTTCTTCAGTGACTGTCAATTAGTGGTATGAATAAGGTTTAGCAATTGCTTCGGCAGCTTTTACTTAGCTCGAAATCAAGCAAAGCAAAAGCCCAAAGCATTTGCTTAGTTTGGTATGAATAAACATTTGCTTAGCGGATGTGTACTAAAGTCTTAGAACATAGCTTTTGCTTCGAAAAATAGAGCTATCCAACCAGCAGAATCTGAAGTTTTCTAAAGCTAAATGAAAAAAGACGATCAGAAAATTTAAAAGTCCGGCTAAAATAGCCATGAAGTCGACGGTGCGGATGGTGGGTGTAAGAACGACCGGAAAGTTTTTGGTTATTGCGTGCTCGTATGTTGATGTTTAAAAAAAAATGAATACATATTCGAATATAGTCAAACGACAAATGGCCTAACTTTAACATTTATCATAGCTCTCCCACACGTATTCGGATCGGGATAATCCGATGTATAAAAAATAGGCAATAGGCGCGCATCTTAATTTATTTTTTTTTTAAATGTTAGAATTATAAAAAAATCATATAAATATGGAAGTCTGAATTATGTTTTAAATTATTACAACTTTCTTCCAACTTCAAGCCGATTAGAACTTCTTCCACTATAGCCGGAATTTTTAATTTAGAATATTTACTGATTGATTTGTTTAGTTTCATCTTAGACGAATCATTTCATACAACGACAGGAATATGAAAAAAAGCTGGATTGTCACTCCGACTTTTCTTTATCCATGTTGAAAATGCCTTTTTGAATTGTATTAAAGTGTAATATTGCTAATTTAATAAATTCATGACGTTGCTAAAGAATTTTTTATTGGAAAAGTCTGCTACCGAGCATGCTTAGAAAATAAAGCAAGTGCTAGGAGATTTGTCGAGCGATTACTTCAGATTTGGGCTTTATTCATACCAAATTAGCTTGTACTAAAAGTAGAAGCTCCTGACAGAGAAAACAGCTGTCAAAAAAAACTTTATTCATATCAACCGAAGCAATTGCTTTAAGCGACTGCTCGACTGCTCGATTTAGTTTAGCAAAAGCTATTGCTAGGTTTTTTTCATACCACCTAATGTCATTGAAGTCTCTGAGAAATGTTCTGAGAAATGTCACGCGACTGTTAAGAGTTTGAATTTCTTTTCAATGGCATCCTCAAGCCTGATTGCATGTATAATTCGGAAAGAAACAGTCTCGAGATCACAGGAAAATATAAAAAAAAACCCTGATATTTACAGGGGAAAACTGTTTCGAACATACAGGACAAATTGACAGTAATTGTCCTGAGCTGTTTTGCTGTCCTGAAACCGTTCTGTAATTTCACAGGACCACAGGAGAAAAGATTAAGTGTGCACACTTAATCTTTTCTCCTGTGATCGGGACAATTTCGTTCTGTATTTTCAACAGCTGAAATTACAGGACGATTTCAGGACAGAAAAACCGCTCAGGAAAACAACTGTCAAACTCACCTGTAGGATCAAAACGGTTTTCTCCTGTAATTTGCAGGAGTTTTGAAATATTCCTGTGGGCTCGAAATGTGTTCCTCCTGTGGTTTGTAGTGAATTTTGCTTTCGTTTCCCCCTGGTTCTAAAATCTTTTAATTTTCCCACAAAAACAAAAAAACACAATGATTGTTTTAACTATTTAAATTTATTTTTCACATCATACTTTTTTTTTATTTGCACTACATATTTGGTTAGGTGGTATTATCACTGCACACATAAGACTGTCAATCTGAAAAACAAAAAGAAAAGATTTTTAATTTTCACTAAAACGCCGCATAGCAGCGAAACTTACCCAAGTAACCACCCAAGTAACCATAAGCACTAAAACATAGCCCTTAATCAACACTATATTCCCATATATAACTCTGTATTAATGCTTGTTTTGCACTATATGCGTATATAATGCAGATTTAATGCTAAAAAGGCGAAATAGCGGGCTGATTAAATGCTATCACAACATAGCCTTTAATAAGCATTACAAATGCTGAATTAGAACACCATCAAAACGTCATTTTTCGCAAGCCGTATAAAAGCATTAACAATGCATACTTAGAACACCTTTTGTTTATTTAATTATTATTTTTTGAATAATTAAAATGAACAAAAATTAAATAAATAATTAATATCTGCAACATCAATCAACCTGCTGAATGAAGGGGGATTATATATGCCTGCTTAATGAATTCTTCTGAGTCTCGAACCGAGGATCCCGCAGCAGCCTTTATCTCTCCTTGCGCCTTTACCATTTCGACCACTCTTGATGCTGATAAGGTGGGTGAAAAAACCCGTACTTCAAGTACTGTTCGGGTCACACCACTCCTAATGCTTATTAACTTTAGAGCTACTCTATATGTGCATATAGTGCTATCATTAGTGCTAATTTTCTTTATTGCTTCTATGCATTAATAATGCTTATATAAAACAAAAAAGCATTATGAATGTTGATCTAATGCCAACTTGCATTAGAAATGGTGATTTCATGCTAACTTGCATTAGAAATGTTGATTTAATGCTGATTCAGGGTTTTGGCTTAATGCTTATGGTTACTTGGGTACCTATCCCGCATACGAAAAAACTATAACTTTTATAGTCAATACGTTAACCTAACTGATCCAGAAACAGTGACTGCTTATGTTATCGTAGAAATTTTGTTGAACCTTGTTTGAAAAATTTCCAAAAATCGATCAAAACGAAACATATACGTTCGTTTAAAAGGTGATGTTCATGTGAAAAGTAAAAACAATCTCAAACTGTTACCTTAAGCGTCCCCTCTTTCATTCGACCAAACTCGCATTTTAGGGTGCCAGGTGGTTTTTGTATATAATCAGTATTAACAAAGTAATAAATGATTTGTGTTTTTCAAACACAACTCAGACCAAATCATATTAAATCTAAATATATTATTTATTTTGTTTTATTTTTTCTTATGAAGAATTGAGACAGTCGAATATAATTTTTATATATTTTATTAACATTTGAGTGAATTGATTTAACACGTTCGTAATTTATTTGTTTCCAAGGGTCGCGTTCGCCCACGCCAATAACCAACATTTTTACAGTTTCGATTTCTATTATACTATTTTTTCTTTAAAAAGTTCAAAACTATGGTCATAGTGAGAGCGATGTGATGAGAATTGGCGAACGCGGCCAATGCGAACTCGAGCGGCGGAACAAATTGACATCTGCTTCGCCGCGTGGAGTATGCCAGGTTTAACCTATTCACATACATGTTCATCAAATATGGTTCGCCGCATTGAATCGTATTCGCTGGTTCGCATCGCATCGCACTCACTATGTCATTGGCCTAAGTGTTAAACACATACATTTTAACATGCGGTCCAAGTGTATCATATCTTGTAAATGCATTGTGAAAAAAAAATTACTTTTAATTTTGTCAAAGAAAATATTAACAAAAATCAGACCAGTTATTGTTCAATGCAAAATCAAACCTAACCATTATAAAAATTTACCAAATTAAAAGCAAATCAAAGCATTACAACTTTTCAAATGAATATTATTTCGAAGATTTTAAAACAGGCGTATAAAAAAAACAGTACACTTGGCATCAGTGGTAACATTTGTCAGATGGGCAAAAACTAAAATGGCGTTGTATTTATCTCGCGTTCGTGTGGATATAAATTATACAAAATTAAACAATAATTGGTACGAAAATGTATCCGAATTCGCCGGAAGCTGTTTCGCCAGCGGTTTTTCAACATCCAACTCGGTCAGTATGGATAAATCGCGTGCTGCTATCTTTTCAAACTGGATGGAACATCAACAGAATGCAAGTCGAGTTTGCTGTTGATTTTCATGAAGGTAAGTGAGCTGTGCTATTGTGTTAAAGGATTTTTGTTCGCATTTGTAGGGCAAACGCATAAAAAGTGATTGATTAAAGTTTTTTAATTGCAGTGTATGAAGTTCCCGAATGCTGTCCACTCCCGGCGAATCTTCCGGTACCAAGTCGACCACTGCATGGAAGTATTTCTGCAGGATGTTTTCTCCGGTTTGGATCCAACCGACGGACGGACGGACGGATAAACTGGAAAAAGGACACCAGCAATGTTCGCAACCGGTAAGTTTCATTAACATTTTATAAATATATCGATGCCAACTTATGAAGGTTTTTTTTTCATTGTTTCAGCGACGGGAGCTGGAAGCAATGTCGTCACGCTGGGAGAATAAATGTCCCGTACGACTTTCGGATCCAGCAGTGACCAGCAGCTACGCCCGTGTTTTTATAAATTTGACCTAGTGAGGAAGCTCATAATATCAAATACTAATGCATAATACAAGTGAATTAAATCAAAAATAATAAAATTTAAAAATGAGTTTGTTTTTCTCTTAAAGAAAAAAGTGGGTGGGTGTGCGTGCTGCTTTCCCCTACGATTCAGAATACAATACGCATAACGTTGGAAGAACGTTCTATCGAATCGTTTTGCGACTATCACTGTAAATGTTCAGTTACAAGGTAATTTTAAGAATAACTGTAACTAAAACAGTTCGATGCACAAAATACGTTATTCATAAGCGTATTTTAACGTTATCTCAACCGTTTGCTGAGCAGTACTTCCATATAAATGTTTTAACAGTTTTTAACAGTAACATAACTTAACGCCATATTCCACAGACCGTCGTTTTGGAATTCACAATTAGTGGAATGTTTTTTACGATGTCAGTTATCGTTTGTTAAAAGTTTTTTTACGCTATTCCTTATAATTATATTACTATTATAGTAACTGTTTGGTAACAGTATTTTTTTATTCGGGATGCGCCTTGAGATCCATGCAGGTGTTCTAATCCTTGTGATCCGGTCCATGCCAACAAACGAGGTAACAAATCGCGCACCCGGATATACCAACTAGTCAACGAAATCATCTCTATACTCATCAACAGCAACGAACGGATACCGCAAGTAAAAATGGCAAACTGAACTCTTTCGCGGGTTTTTATTTTGTGCACTGGTGAGAAAGAAAAAGAAATTCGGGTTGTTTCTAACAGGATAGAAAGAGATGGGAAATTTGTCACGACATGTGTCTACAGCGATTCAGGAGAACACTGTTCTGAATTCACGGGTTTGGTTAGAGTTCCTGTACTCTCGTATCAAGTTTGTCTCGGATTTCAGGAGAGATGAGACGTCCCGCGATTCGGATGAGTTCTCATTCGAAATTCGTTCAAATTGAGCAGTGTTCCTGTGATACGGAGAATCATGGTCCCGAGCGGGATAAATGCAATCTTAGTGTGTGTATATGATATTAATTTCTTTCCAAAAAACAGATCTCATCATTTTTACAGAAATATTTAAAAAAAACCTAATAAGTTCTAAAGTGACGGAAACATGGCTTTTGCCACAACCAGGAATCCTACTCGAGTCCTCTGATTATCTCTCCGACACCTTACCAATAGGAAAAATAGTCAGATGAAACTATCCAAGCTGTAGCTTTATAATTAAGTTGATTTCATCGAGTTGAACTCGCTGCTAGATTCTACGGAAGAAAACGCTCAACGTGCCCCGATTAATGGTGCTTATACTGCCCCAGGGGGGGTTCTAATTATGCCCCAACAGTGACTAAATTTCAGCTTTCGGCAAACATTTTTAAAATGCATTTTTAAACGTTTTGAACTACTTTTTCAAGTTTCAGCCATTAAGGTTAGGAACAAGACTTTTTTAGTGTCTCAACACGAAACAATGGTTTAACTCACATATTATAGCAGTTTTTTATGGTAAAATAAGCGTCCCTCTTAAGGTGGCCATTATATCTCCCCTAACCCGAGTCTATATGACCCTAACCGGCTTATTGTCCTTTTTTTTAACCGTAAAGGAAGGTTAACTGTTTTGGAAAAACAACAAGCAAGTTCCTAATATACCCTTCTCTACGGTAGGACTGACTTTAATTCGTTATCATAGTTCTCGCGGTGGACGTGAAACAAAAAATAAATGAAAACGTTTGTCGGTGCACGCTTCCAAATAGGTCATTTTTCAGGGGGAGACACAAACCGATCACCGGGACACGACTTATCAGCTGATCACTTTAGGTACCCACTACTGGAGGGCATCGCGTAGGTTTAGTCGGGCACGACCGATTATCAGCATGTTTGATTCGACATTTTACGCGAGATCATATGATAAGCTCATGATTACGCGGTCGGTCGGTGCCATCGGTATCATGACGATTGTGAGTGAGCTGTCACTTTCTTATTTGTATTTACGTTAAGTTTGTGTGTATTTCGAGGGCTTTCATCAGACAATATAAATCAATTAAATCTTCAAAGAAAGGGCCTCTGACAGATACCCTTCATTATTCTCGTGAAATTCACAATAAGAAGTTTCAATTCCACGAACGCTAAGCCTTGTTTTTGAGTGCATTTTTAATTTATCCTTGAATCATTCTTCAAATATATTTTCTAGGATTTCGGACGTTTGTTTGAAATTGTTGAATACATTTTGGACCAAACTGATAAGTTAATTACCGCCCAAGTCCCAGACCTACTTACCTTATCTCACCGAAAAACTTGGGCAATGTGTTAAGCACATCCCCTTCAGAAAGGCAACAAACGCTCACCACAGGTAGTTTGCAGACATTTCATTGGGGAACAAACGCTCCCGCTGAAATGATCGATGTTTTTTTTTGTTTAATCGTTGTCTTTTTCCAAGTTTTTTTCCTCGACGTTTTATTATTCTTATTTACAAAATTTTTATAAAAAAGTGAACTAGCTAAAATAAAATCGTTTCAAATTACCGACTTCTCAGTGAAATATTTTACTGAAAATCAGGACAAAAACATTACTTTCATAATTTTTTGGAGACTCCTTCGAGTTGATCTAAAAAATTGCCCCATGAAGCTTCATACAGCTTTTTTTCTAAATTAATATTCCTTCCAGTTGACAACGAGATATCGAATAGTAGGTACCGGTATGAAGAGATCACTCTATAAAATATACCTTACTACGTGATACTCTTCAAGAGGAACTCAGCAGTTTGATGACCTGGAACAGACCAGCGCTGGTCGGGTTGATGATAATGAATATTTGATTCGCGGTACGCTGCCTGGCTCCCGACAATAACAACCCAGATGGATGGCTGAAGTTGATGTTGATGAGTGCAGCGCTGCACAATAGGGAGTGTCGAATTGCAACTTTTCGCGAATTTTAAAAACCCTGCAATTTTAAAATTGTTCTTTTTGGTCAAAATGAATGACAGTTCTACTTGATTTATGTTTATTTTTAGCAAAATCATAGCATCTGATAACTCTTAATTTCTGGTAACCCTAATTATTTTTTCAAATCATAGAAAATCTAAAGTATACTAAAGTATCTATAGATCATTTCATCACAACAATTCAATGCTTTGCCATTTTCGTCAAAGATGTTGCTAGAGAATTTTCCAGTAAGCTCCATATATTGGAATTTCATTTACATCGCGTGAGAACAAAACATTCAAAAAAAAACAAAAACAGTGACATTCTCCGAACAAATGTTCGCGTTTTTCGTACAAAGTTTAAAATCAAAACCCACCAGGATTTCATTCTTGAAATCTGCAAAAATTCTGTCGTTCGTTTTGACCAAAAAGGAAACTTTTTAGACTAATTACAGGGTTTTTGAAATTCGAGAAAAGTTGCGATTCGACACACCCTACTGCACAGTGTCGTTCGGTCGCTGTTATCATCATGACCATCGTGTGAATTGGGGTAGCCCCCTGCTAATGTGGGATGCATGTTGCTGGTGGAAGGCGATATTTAAATAGATAAGCATTATTGTCCCCCGAGCAACTCAACGCGTTTTGAACAAGAAGAGGGCAGCTATTTTTAACCTTGCGCCTATACATACGCAGGATTTCGAGTGGTTTTATGAATTTGCTTTAATCAATTATTAACATCTAATAAACACGCATTTTTAAGGATTTGATTGATTTGAAGCTATAGACTTTACCGATAACTAAAAACAATAACAAACGAAAACCATCAGATGAGCATGATTTTTGTGAATACCTAAAACCATCCTGAATATGTTAGAGTTAATGCAAAAAGTTAGATAAAATCAACACTTTCAATTGCGAAAAAAGAATTTTGATAGGTGAATTTACAAATCTATGAAGCATTTTTAACAACCTCTACAACCGAAGTGAAAAAGAATAAAAAGAGAGAAGAAAAAGAAGAGAAACAGACGTTACAGTTTGCACTGTTTACCGAAATATAGAAAAAACGTTGAATTTTTTTTAAGAAACCTACGAATTCCGTTGACTCCATCACCTAGTAACGAAGTTCTGTGAAAAAAAATTCATAAAAAAGACATAGAAAAGACATAAACGACACCAGAAACAAAAATAAAGACAAAAAAGACAAAAAAGATAAAAAAAAGACAAAAAAGACAAAAAAGACAAAATAGACAAAAAAGACAAAAAAGACAAAAAAGACAAAAAAGACAAAAAAGACAAAAAAGACAAAAAAGACAAAAAAGACAAAAAAGACAAAAAAGACAAAAAAGACAAAAAAGACAAAAAAGACAAAAAAGACAAAAAAGACAAAAAAGACAAAAAAGACAAAAAAGACAAAAAAGACAAAAAAGACAAAAAAGACAAAAAAGACAAAAAAGACAAAAAAGACAAAAAAGACAAAAAAGACAAAAAAGACAAAAAAGACAAAAAAGACAAAAAAGACAAAAAAGACAAAAAAGACAAAAAAGACAAAAAAGACAAAAAAGACAAAAAAGACAAAAAAGACAAAAAAGACAAAAAAGACAAAAAAGACAAAAAAGACAAAAAAGACAAAAAATACAAAAAAGAAAAAAAATTAAAAAACAAAGACAAAACAGAAAAAAATGACAAAAAAGAGAGAACGTAATTTTAATTTGTTTTGTCATTTTCGTCTTTCTGGTAATGTTAAGTCTTTTTTACCTTTTGGTCATTTTTGTCCAATTTATAATTTGTCATAAGTGTTTTTGAAATTTTTTTCACGGTCAATTAATACGTTATCGAATTTTACGAGTGTCTTCAAAGCGTTCTTCATTTATGAGCGTTGTTTGAAGGTATTTTGGAAAGCCAATTTGTATTTTTTAAATCCTGAATTTTTTACCCGTTACAGTCCCTGGAGTGTCCATTTGACACTCTTGACTAAAACCAATATACCGTCAAACGGGGCATCATGCAACAGCGCGGTTCGATGCAACATTTATATTTATTTATTTATTTACATAGTATACCGTCTCACGACATAACTTGACGAACATAATTCCTATAATTCACTCGGTCCATAGCAACCGTTCTCCAATTCCTCGGGCACCCCACGTTCGCCAGATCACGCTCCACTTGGTCTAACCACCTAGCTCGTTGCGCCCCCGCTCGTCTTGTTCCTACCAGATTCGTAGCGAACACCTGTTTTGCAGGACAGTCATCCGGCATTCTCGCAACATGTCCCGCCCAGCGTATCCGGCCAGCTTTCACCACCTTCTGGATACTGGGTTCGCCGTAGAGTCGCGCGAGCTCGTGGTTCATCCTTCGCCTCCACACTCCGTTCTCCTGTACGCCGCCAAAGATGGTTCTTAACACTCGTCGCTCGAATACTCCGAGTGTACGCAGGTCCTCCTCGAGCAATATCCATGTCTCGTGCCCGTAGAGAACAACCGGTCTAATGAGCGTCGTATACAGGTTACACTTCGTGCGAGGGCTAAGTCTTCTCGACCGCAGTTGCTTGTGGAGTCCATAGTAGGCACGACTTCCGCTGATAATTCGCCTCCGGATCTCACGGCTGGTGTCATTGTCTGCGGTCACCAGTGAGCCGAGATAGACAAAGTCTTCGACTATCTCCAGCTCGTCGCCGTCGATCGTGACCTTGTTATTACTGGACAAGCGGGTTCGGTCGGTCTCGGATCCGCAGGCCAGCATGTACTTCGTCTTGGATGTATTAATCATCAACCCAATCCTTCCTGCTTCGCGTTTCAGTTTGCGGTAGATCTCCTCCACCGCCGCAGATGATCTGCCGACTATATCAATGTCATCGGCAAAGCAGATAAGTTGACTGGATCTGTTGAAAATCGTGCCCCGCATTTCGCCCACCGCTCGTCGAATAACACCTTCTAGCGCCACGTTGAACATCATGCAGGATAGACCATCACCTTGTCGAAGCCCCCTGCGCGATTCGAATGAACTCGACAATTCACCCGAAATCCGCACACAGCACTGCGTTCCATCCATCGTCGCCTTGATCAGTCTGATCAGCTTCCCGGAAAAGCCGTTCTCGTCCATGATTTTCCATAGCTCGTTACGGTCGATCGTGTCGTATGCGGCTTTGAAGTCGATTAATAGATGGTGCGTAGGGACTTGGTGTTCCCGGCATTTTTGGAGGATTTGCCGTAATGTGAATATCTGGTCCGTCGTTTACCGTCCCTCCATGAAGCCGGCCTGATGACTTCCCACGAATCTGTTTGCTTGTGGCGTTAGGCGACGGAGTAGGATTCGGGACAACACTTTGTAGGCGGCATTGAGGACAGTGATCGCTCGGTAGTTCTCACAGTCCAATTTGTCGCCCTTCTTGTAGATGGGGCATATTACCCCCTCCTTCCACTCCTCCGGTAGCTGTTCTATGTCCCAGATCCGGATTATCAACCGATGTAGGCAATCGGCCAACCTGTCCGGGCCCATTTTGATGAGTTCAGCTGCGATGCCATCCTTCCCAGCCGACTTGTTTCTATTCAGCTGGCGAATGGCTTCCTTAACTTCACTCATCGTTGGGATTGGCTCCTCTACGTCGTTGGCTACGCCGGCGATGTACCTTCCCGCACCGTCTTGATCTCCTGCATGTGCGCCGTTCAGGTGTTCATCGAAGTGCTGCTTCCACCTTTTGATCACCTCACGATTGTCCGTCAGGATACCCCCGTCCTTATCTCGGCACATTTCGGCTTGCGGCACGAAGCCTTTGCGGGATGCGTTGAGTTTCTGATAGAACTTTCGTGTTTCTTGGGAACGATGCAGCTGCTCCAGCTCCTCGAGCTCCTCCTCCTCCAGGCGGCGCTTTTTCTCCTGGAAAAGTCGGACTCGCTGCCTCTTCCGCTGTCGGTGATTTTCCACATTTCGACGGGTGCCTCTTTGCACTACTGCCGCCCGCGCGGCATTTTCTTCGTCCATCACCCTCCTACACTCCTCGTCGAACCAGTCGTTCCGTCGAGATCGCTCCACATAACCGATGACGTTCTCCGCCGCACTGTTGATGGCTGTTTTGATGGTATCCCAACAGTCATCGAGAGGGGCTTCTTCAAGCTCGCCCTCTGCCGGCAGCGCTGCTTCGACCGATTGCGCGTAGTCTGCCGCGACCTCAGGTTGCTTCAGTCGCGCGATATTTAACCGAGGCGGGCGCCGGTTTCGCTTGTTGTTCACTACGGAGAGTTTTGGGCGCATCTTCACCATCACCAGATAATGGTCCGACTCGATGTTGGCGCCCCGACAGGATCTGACGTCGATGATGTCCGAAAAGTGCCGGCTGTCGATCAAAACGTGGTCGATCTGTGATTGCGTTTGGTACGGTGATCTCCAGGTGTACTTGTGTGGGAGGCGGTGCTGAAAAAAGGTACTACGTACGGCCATTCGTTTGGAGGCGGCAACATTTATATAACACTACATTAAATCAATTTTTAAATTAATGTATTGTAATAAAGTTATCTTTTAATGATCACAAAATGATGATGACATAATTTCTCACATCTTAAGCTAGTTTTCTTAAGTTTTTTATTTTTATGTAAAATTTGAAAAATCGAGCAATAATTGTACAAATTTTAACATTTTTTTATGCCGAATAAAACTTTACCCAGTATGACGGATCGGCTTGATAATGATTTTCAGAAAAAATGTGAAAATTAGTTATTACAGACCCAAAAACTACTGCAATTGGTGTTGTCATGCGTAATGATCTTTAAGGCATCGCTAATATATTAAAAACTATAAATTTTCATACGTGTTCATAAGATTTTTCATTAAAAACAAAGTTTGTTGCAAGTTACCCCATTTTCTAAGGAGGGTGAAAATCGCATGTTTTTAGAAAATTAAGAATAACTGAAGAAACCTATAATTTTTCTAACTACGCCAATTTGATACCCCAGCGTCCTTAAAACTTTTGATGCATAAGGGGTAGGATTAATTGTGAACATAAGTTTTTTAGAAGCCATTGAAGTTGAAAATTGTTGCATGTTGCCCCAGTTGACGGTATCTCTCTTGTTTTCCAACCGATTTTAAAATTTATAATTTTGAAAATCTTGTAATGTAATTCTAATATTTTTCTCAGACATTATTCAGCTACTACACTTCAGTTTTTCGTTATTCAAAGTGGCATAGACATTAGGGTGGGAGCCAAATGCCAAATCTCAAACTTACCGTGTACATTTTGTAGATTGGCCCAAAAAACCGACCTTACAAAAATTCAGCTCAATCAAACTTAATTTAGAAGTATTTCAAAGCGCTCAAAGTTTCCGATTTATTAACTTAAAAAATCACCAAAGGGGGAAGACCAAAGGAAATCGAAAAAATCGAAATTCTAATTTTGATGAAAATAATTTAAAAATCGGGATCTGGTGTTATCTCGAGAAAAAAAAAATCGAGCAAAAATCGCCGTGATGTGTTCTATTTAGAATTCTTATTTTAAAATTTTTAAAAGCAAGCATCTAAAACATGAATTAAAAACTTGTTTCCAGCCTTTTTTCGACATTTTTTTTTCATTCAGTGCTGCCATTATTTCGAACAGCTGGGAAAAAATTGTTTTCTTTAAATACTTTTGAAAACGCACAATTATTTGAAATAACAATTCCATAATAATCTTCTTTCTCGAATGCACACGCCCATATTAAATTCCCAGCCAACATGAAATCGTAAAAGAAATCATCGCCAAACTCGTATAAAAATGCAACTCGAATCGGAATCGTAAATGTGTTTACTTAACATTCGACCATATCGTATATTAATCGTAGAATACGTTAAAACCAAAATAAATACGACTTATTTACGATATGTTGGATGAAGTCGTATATAGTACGACCGATGCTAACCGATGTCTTAAAACAATCGCGTAAGATTTCTTAAGACGCAACCCAGCCAACATGAAATCGTAAAAGAAATGATCGCCCAACTCACATAAGAGCCCAACTCAAATCGGATTCATAAAGATGTACACATAACATTCGACACTATCATATATTCATCGTACAAGATGTTGAAACTGAATGAAATACGATTTTTTCAACGATATGACAGAACAAGTCGTATTGAAGGCGACGGATGTTACATGGAATCTTATAATAATCGCATGAGATTTCTTAAGATACATCTTATGTATACACAAACGATTTATGCACCAAAATCGTAATTAAGTACCGAAAGATTCTTAAAGAATAACACATAAGCCTCGGTCATCAGGCCACTTTAAATGTTGCTAACTATCGTCGCAAAGAATGGTAATTTATTGCTACTTAGTGATATAATAACGAGGGTGGTGATATTTCGTACAACCATTATCGCATAACACAAAATCCGTCCTAAATTCGTAACATTGGAATGAACAAAAAAAATATCAGTGTTTCTGAATAGTGCTTTCCTCTCTTTTTTTGTATTACGCGATTTTGTTCAGTGCAGTCTCGCGGAACAACAAACCAAAACAAACCAAGTATCTTTTGTGGACAAATTTTCGGTCTTGGAATTCCTGTGCGATTTGGCGGTGCGCCCATATGATGACGGTGACATTGAAAGCAGCCATCCATCGATGCAGGACAAGCCTTATCCAGTTAACAGCAACAGATGGATATTCTGCAGATAAAATGCCGCGAAACTGCAGGTAAGTTTTGCGATTTTTCAATTTACTAAATTGTTAAATTTCCTCTTCCTACCATCAGGTTTCCCGTTGCTGTTTGTCCGGTAGAAGAAATAACCGAACTTGCTCCGAACATTTCTGAGTTGGATGAGGACCAGAGCAGATCGAATAAATTTTTGAACCTTCTAAAGAAACCGCACAAGGAGGGGAACGCAAACTGCTCAGCCAGTCACCAGCTGGGCGGATTATTCCTGCCCTAAAGATGATTCCGGCATCCTTTTGACATATCAAAGGAAGTTCATCTGAAGAAGTTAATTTATTCGACCAATGTTTGCTAGGCCAATTGAAGCTACGGATATGTACGGTGAGTACTCGAATCTTTTCTATTAAATTAAATATAAGTTGAAGTTTGCAAACAGATGATGTTATGTTATTTTTGTTTTTTAGACCCGCATGCCATTCATGCAGCCAATCGCGCAATCGCACCTACATAGGTGAACCACCCAGAAAACATCGGAACGATCGCAGTCAAAATCTGGAGTAAGTTAAGGTAAAACTATGCTATCTTCATTTCTAACTTTCAATTTTTGTTTTTTTTTTCAGTTAGAATAATGGACTCGAAATCGGCAAACGCTATCGAAATAACTTCCGTTGGCAGGCTGGTTGGTTGTGTGGTGCCGGCCAGTGTTTTGAAAAAGTGGGTTTTGAGATTGTTACCTGCGTTTTTAGGAGAGCATTGTCAAGGTGTACACGTTTACCTTGGCCGACAAATAGTTTTCCCTGGTTTTGGAATCTCCAAGGTTGCATTGATGGCGGTGAACACTACTCAATTGATCCTGAAAATCGATGTCATCCGAATATTGCTGAATTCGATTGAATCAGATAGCTGCTGATAAAAAGGACAAAAGTATATGAGTGAGCAGAATTTTGTAATAAAAATGTAATTGTAATTTTCAATAGATTCTTTTAATTCCATAAAAATCATTCCCGAATCGTATTTCAATCACAATATTACACATAACATGCTACATAAAATGGTCCGCAAAATCGTTTTATGATACAAATCGTACATGAGAGCAAACGCACCAATAAGTGAGTATACGCGGCCCGGTTTTGCTCATTTCAGAGGACCGGTTTTAGGATACACACTCTTACGCGCACCGGGCGGTAGCATAATTATATTTTCAAATTTAGTATTGCACTGAGAAAACTTTTGAAGAAAATCTTAATCTTAAATTAATACGGACCGAGTAAATTTTCGGAGTCGTCAGTTTTTTTTGCTAAAATTTCGATTAATGTTGGTCTTAAAAGGGCTTGGGGGTTGTTGGCAGTTATTCGACGGGTTAGCTGCTATCCGTAACGTGACGTCAAAGTCTACATCCTGGTTGAACATGCCGTACAGCAGCAGCAATTGCCTTAAGGCCAAGCAGCTTAGACGACCAGCAATCGGGTCCGATGACGGATGCAGCAAGAACTTCTTAGCAGTTAGCAGGATGTTTGCTTCGCTTGGCCTCGTCATCATATCTATAGGACACCGCTTTCAACCGGTGGTGGTTGTTTTTGGCGACCGTTTCAACTTTGATCCTTTCGGCAAAGCGTTGAGTTTCCCTTACGGTGTTTCCAATTCCGTGTCACCCGTTTGCTGGATTGTGATTAAAAACTTATTGAATTGTAGGACGACTTGATTGAATAAAATAAGTTCAGATAAGAATGTATTTTCGAATTAAGCTCGATTTTGCTTTCAAAACGCCAGGCACTTAAATATTTCCTAACACATGGACCCGAAAAACAAAATTCAACAAACTAAAGAGTTCAACTAAAATTCAACTTTATTTATTTATTATATTTCTATTAAAATCATACTTTTCTAAAAAATCTTCAACTTTTTTCTATCCAACGTGCTGACTGAAATAGTTGCTGCTCCGAAAAACTGGGTCCCATTAGTTGCAAACTTATTGAGAGACCTCGTTTCGAAAGCCGAATCGGTAGGGACAGTACTGGAATGCCACCCATATTGGCCGGTTGGATACAAAAATCCTGCACAGCGCACTGGTCTCGATTATTATTACTCCATTAAATCTTCAGCAAGCAATCGTCGGACTTGAAGGGCTTTTCGGAAATATTTCATGGAATTAGTTTTTGTGCAATAAAAAAAAGTTTCTGCCCAAGATGCGATTTTTAACAACTCCGTTGAAGCCCTCGGCTCGTGTATGTATGTCAAAGTGGTTCGCTTCCGTCATACCGAGCCATATTGCTGGCCACTTCGCATTGATTCAGAATCGAGTAAACAACGTCGTTTGTTTAATTCTGCTTAAAACGGTAGAATTTTTTCAGTGCATGTTTGCTCTCGCCCCTTTCTAGTGAGCAAATTTGGTGATTTTGTCGGTCCCGACGGCAACGGCCTTATTTTTCTCACCTTGATACTAACCCCCGGTGCGGTATAGAAGTGATTAAACTCGCGAGCATTTTCACTTTGCTCGCGATTGCTGCGGATGCCCTGAGTACATCCCAACTCACATAAAATATCGTTTAAAGAGTCCATCAAATGTCAAATTGCATCATATCGTACAAGCTTACAACACACATCTTATAAAATGTGACTTAAGTTGACAATCGATGTTAAAATCTCTGAACATCGTATAAGACTGCAACACATCTCGCATAAAGGGTGACATAAATCGACATTCCATCGTCAGATTGCTTCGAGTCATACAAGAGTACAAAACATCTCGCATAAAGGGTGACTTAAATCGCCAATCCATCGACAGATTGCTTCAAGTCGTACAAGAGTTCGGCACACCTCGCATAAAGGGTGACTTAGATCGCCAATTCATCGTCAGATTGCTTCAAGTCGTACAAGAGTTCAACACACCTCGCATTAAGGGTGACTTAAATCGCCAATTTATCATCATATCGCTTCAAGTCGTAAAAGGGTTAAACACACATCGCATAAAGTGTGGATGGAACTGTCAATCCTCCCATCATCGTAAATGCGCATGAATCGAATCCTTTAATGTAACGTACAAAACGACGCCAATGCGACATAAAGTACCAAACTATTTCTATCATCGTAAATGACATCACATATGATGTTGTCGATGTCGTAAACCAGAAAATAACGAAAACATGTACGTATATTGCCTCCACTTTTGGTAGGTATATGCTTTTTTCTAACGTCATGTACGATGATTTGTGTCGACATAGACGTACGTATATCTTTTGATATACCTACCAAATTGTTGGCTGGGTTGTTTGATAGTGGATGAAATTTACAGGTATTAATGGCATTTTACATAGAACTTGACACACCACTGTCAATACATACATACATATATAGTAGGGTGGCAGCCAAAATAGCCATGTCAAAAATCAAAAACCGCCCATCAGAGATGCCATTCTCTACCGAGAAAAACGGAGAACGGAGAAAAAAACACCCCCGTGCGATAGTTGCAAATCACCCGGGTGAGATTTTTCGATCCTCTCCACACATTATTCGCACCCCGGTTTCAAAAGCCACACACACCCAAGTTCAATAGCTGAGGCGTGCGACGATTTGTCACTGTAGAGCACCCCGGTGAAAACACAGAACCAACTAGTTGAAGCCACCAAAAAGCAAAGACAAAAACAAACACGACGGTGTGCATAATAATAGCATCAACAAACGATGAATGTTTCGGGCGAGTGGTTCAGCTTCGTATGTGTTGGTAAACGCAACAAGCCAAGCCAGCTGCCGTCGCTGTCGCTCTCCTTGGTGAAAACATTTTTTCACTGTAGTGTGTGTTAGCTCTGTCGTGTTGATTTACAGATTCTCTACAGAGGTTCGGCTAAAAATCTCTGCGGTGCGTTTCAGAGAATCTCTACCGAGAATCGAAAACCGAGCACATCGGTGATTCTCGTTAGAGAAATTGCAAGCCTGCCGCCCATCTACATTTTTAAGATTAGCTTTAAAAAAGCTGACCTGTACCAACTTTCAGTTCAATCGGACTTGAGCCTCAAAGGGTTCAAAGTTACAAATTTTTCACCCTAAAAATCACTAAAGGAGGGACCAAGCTTCCGAGATTCGCTCAGGATAGCCGATCTCTGAACGCTGTTTCCAAAGCTCTCTCAGGTAGTGAGAAGAACCGCGTTCAATACTGTGTGAGCAGAGAACATGTTGCGCGACTTTTTATTCCGGTATTATCGGAGAGCATACGTTACTTGTCTTGTTCGCGGCAGAGTGGAATTCAATCTCGTCAACACCCATTGAAGGTTCGCTTACAAGATAATTCGCGATTTCGAGGCTAATTTTTGACAGATCGTGTGCGTGCAAAAAATGTAAACAAACAGGTGGAAATACTTGCTTGTAATAAATCATTATTTTCTCTTATTTGGTTAGGATTTTCAAAAAATTATGAATACAAATTTTAAGTAGAAGGTTCAGATATTATTTTGAGCTATAGAAAAAAATGTGTAAGTGCCGTGATGCATCGCAAATCGACATCTAAACAGGTAAATTTTTTACTACTCCAAAAACCCTACTGAGTATTTCAAATATTTTTGAATGAAAACTTAAGCCAAATGCACATTTTCAATTGCAGTTTGTTAAAAGAGAAGTCAATTAACATTCCATCAAAATTTGGGAAGGACCCAATAATTAGTAAGCTAGAATTTTTAATTCGAAAAAACATAAATTTTTGAAAATTTCTATAAGGTTTCCTTCTGCAGCTGCATACAATAAGGCGCAATAACTTTAAAGCTGGAAGGCGGATTTGGATGTTTGATGGTGATTGAAATGAAAAAAAATCCTTGAATTACTACACAATTTAAGTTTACTTTGATGCTATTCAATTGACATCGTTCATTGGTTATATCACGTTTTGTACTTTTATTGGACCTTATGATCTGAATTTTTTTGGGAAATTTTATTGAAAATTAAATTTATAGAACCACTAGCCGTACAAAATTTCAAAGTAAAATTTAACATTTTATACTGTCTTAGGCTGAAACTATTTAAATTTTGGATCTAACGTTTTTATTAAATGTAACAACTAAACCAAATCCAATAATTATAGTTTAAAGAAACAACGAAAAAATCTTTCATGCATACAGACCAGCGAGAAGCGCATAAAGTTAAAAAATTAAAAAGTTTAGAAAATGGACGAAATGATTGATTTACATGTTAGTTTTTTCTGACCGACTGGCTATTTTAAAATGGAGCTACCAGATAGAATTGACTCTTCTACCTGGCTAATTTATTCTAATTTAATTGAAAACAAATTCCAATTTTTTAAAGGAGCGTTTTCTTCACTCCTTCATTTTGGATTTATTTAAGTTTTCATTTGGTTTTATGAAAACTTAACTCAAAGCAATGTCAAGTCGTCAAAAATTTATCGTTCACCCGGAATGCTGCTCACGCTACGTCGTACTACCCCAGATGGCAGCAGCGCAGCTTCGAAACAGCGGATTCCCCGTTCCTTGTATAGCTGCAGACCAATTCGACAGAGGGGAATATTTTAGTTTGTCGCACTCGCTTGCGATAGGTTCGTAGCATTTATCAGCAGTGAAAAACTCGGCTCCGAGTTGGATCACATGGATCGCTCATACGTTTATCGCTTACGTCGGGTAGTGGCAGAAGAATGTATAACATAAACTAAAATCAAAATATCTCGAAAACGCGTGGATATTTTTGAGTCTTGTTTTCACAAAAAATATTCTAAGAATTAAAAGGAACTTACTTATGACATTTTCCTTACTATTTGTTCCTCAAAGTGTGAGAAACTGGTGAGGCTATTACAAAAATTGCTTAATTAGTTATAATTATTTTTAAGAAAAGAAGTATGTTTTAAAACAATGCATTTCCATCGAAAGGTTTGAGGATTCAAACAACTTTTTAACCTTAATCGATCACAAACATTATCCTACACTTAATGAACATTTTATATAAATTTTTGTTAGTTTCGTTATTCACAATTCATTCTCAGTTTGATGCATTGTTGATAATGGTAAGTTATCTGAGAAGGGGTTAATTTGCGTTGTGGGCTTGCAAGGAACTCGAAGCATTCTTCAGTGGTTTTTTTCAATTTTTCAGAGTGACATTCAAACATTTTCGATACGATTAATAAAGTTTACAAAAAATACTACAGACCCCGTTCGTTTTTGACAACATTCGATTTTGGCAACATCCGATTTTGGCACATGTGTCAAAATCGAACGGTTTTTTGAGCGTCATTACTTTCAGTTTTCTCTATAACAGGACCAATATAATTTAGAAAAACTCCATAAATACGTTTTTACCTTCTGAAATAGTGATAAAATACAACACAAAAACAAAAGTTTTTCAAACAAATTCTAAAGAACTCAAAAAGACAAAAAGATGAACAATTAAAAAAAATTGAAAAACAAATACAAACAACAGACCAATAAAAATGACAAAAAAAAAAACAAGCAAAAAATGCTGAAGAATGACAAAAACAGCATTTATGACCAAAAAAACAAGATTATAAACAAAAAAAGAATAGTACAAAATGCATAAAAAACACGAGAAAAGATAATTAAAAAATGAATAAAAAATGGTCGATAGTTGACTAAAAATAAGGTCAATGATAATAAAAATAGTTATTTTTGTAGAAAAAAGAGTAAAAAAAAAAGAAATACTGTTCGATTTTGGCAACATTCGATGTTGGCAACACAAAATGTTCGGGCATGTTGCCAAAATCGAACGGGGTCTGTATTCCAAATTTTGATTCCAGATCAGAATTCCAATATGAGCCAATAACTGAAATTTGTTTCAGAGCCCTTAATCGTCAGTTTATTTAGAGGTATTTAGAGGTTTTTTTGTTTTAATCTGATTTCTTTTTTTTTTATCGAACTTGCGAATCTGAATTAAAATAAGAATTCCAAATGATGAATCTTACATAATCAGAAAATAATTATCCATTATTCGATGAATTTTCAACACATAAGCATTAAATAGGAGTTGAAGAAAAAAATCATGGAAATTTTTTTGAATGAAATGCAAAACCAAATTTGAATAACGATTTCGAAACACCTTTGCAATTCTATTTTCTAATGACGAAATGAATTGAATATCAAGAATCCTAAACTACATAAATACGGAATTTGAAATATGAAAACAGAAATACAATTTCTATTTTGATAATAGGGAACCTCTGATTGAGCTTAATCTTATTTCAAATTCAATATCAGATATAAATTTCAATCATTTTTTAAATTTGTAGCAGGATTCGGATTAGTTTTCGGGATTTTGGCGTCAGCTCTGACTCAGGATTGTCACTCTTGTATGACCTCACTCAATTATCAAAATCCAATTTTAAACTTGTTTTGTGTAGAGTAAAACATCCGCTCACTTTTCCTAGACCCTCATGGGAGAGGGGGGGAGGGGGTTAACAGCCAACTCCCCCCCCATCCCCCCATTCTACGGCTATGCCCAGAATGGCAAATTCCCAAAATCAAACCCCATAATTTACTTTTTTTGTAATTGTAATTTGTAATTTATTACAAATACAAATACAAACTATTCCTCAGAACATTTTTTCCAGAAGGAATCATTTATCATAAATATTTTTCCCAAGAATAGACCATTTTCAACACTGGAACATGTCCTAGAATGTCACAAACCTAGATTTTTCACTCTTTACTATACTTTGTTGAAAGTTCAATGCAAGACTTAAGCGACGACTTGTTTGTAAAACTAGTTGTTTCATATTTTAGAGCTTGTTCCTGCAAATATAGTCAAATTCTTACTAAAATCTGTCCCAAAGAGACAATGAGTGAAAGTACTTTGAAAAAATCATTGAAAAATCCATTGCAAAACCAAATATCTGGAGTGAGTTTTTATTTTCAAATTTAACATCAAAGCAAAATTTATTTCTATTCAACCATGAAAAGTGCAGAAAAGTATTTGTTTGATAGGAAATGTATATTTTTCAGTCAAATCAATTCGATTGGAACGATACCACCATGCATAAGCAGTAAGCTCATGTTTTCCATTAAGAAAAAACAAGTAATTTAAAAATTATCTAGGTGGGATCGTAAAAATTCCAGAACAATTTCGAATTCCAAATAAGTCAAAAAACGTGTATACGATTTGTATACGCCGATTCTCCTGTTAGTAAAACTGTTCCATCCTTCTGATGAACGCTACAACCAAACCAGTTCGGAAACAAACGAAGGAAAATACATCGCTCAGAGTTGTCTCTTGAGTCGCTCTTCACAGATAGCATGCAGAGGTGATAAGCGACAACTTGTATTTTCAATGTCGCTTATCATCGTTGAGTTGTTTCATTATAGATAGGTGATTTGTTGCATTCGTCTGCCCGTAGGATACAATGAAACAAGATTCTTTGTAGGAACTATCTCTAGGCTGACAAAATGTCACGCGGGATTGTAGCAGAGAGAAAATACACCATGTTTGTTTCGGCGGAGAATTCTCTCGCTTGACGATAAGGAGAAATGATCCAATTTCGGAACCTTGGGAGGGACCACAGAAAATCTTAAAATCAAATTTTCCAAGAAATGTCTTAAACGTCGAGATCTGATGTTATTTCAAATAAAAATGTTTAGTGTAAATTGACCAAAAAATGATTAAAAAAACGAAAAAAGACAAAAATGAACAACTGAAAAAAAAACAAAAATGGAAACAAAAATGTCATTTTAATTTTTTTTTATTCGTTTTCGTCAAGTGAGGCAATTAACAATTTTCACATTTCTGTAGTTTTTATGTTTTTTTTTTTTAATTTTATGTTTCGTTAATTTTGTCATTTTTATTTTCTTTTTCTTTTTATCATTTGTCGTTTTTTTTGCAATTTTTTCATCATATGTTTTCACATTATCGTCATATGTTTGTATTTTTTTTTCATTCTTGTCGTTTTTGTTTCAAATTTGGGGTGCAATTAGTTATTAAAATTTAATTATTTTTTCCTATTTTTTAATTATTTTGGAACATCGTAGAGGAAAATAAATTGACCATTATTACGAAAAATGTATTCTTAGAGGCCTTTAAAACATTCAAATGGGTTCCATCAGGTTTGGAGAGATTTATAATTTATATCAAGACCATTATTAAACATTCCATAGAAATCTAGTTTATCAATGAACGACCAGAAAGTGGTTTTTTTTACCAATATTTTTAATGGAAATAACATCAAACCTAGACGTTTCTGAGCATTTCCAAGTCATTTGGCATAAAAATTGAAAAAAAAGATTTCCTTTGTTTTCCCATTTGGTGATTTTAAGGGTAAAACACGTAGCTTTGAGTTTGAGCCCTTTGAGGCACCCCTTAATCAAGTTCGAGTGTTCTTAAATTTTGCACAGGTGTTTAGTAATATTTTGGACCAATCTACAAAATGTACCAATATATAATTTTTGAAATTCGTTGATGAAATTTTCCCATACATCCATTGTCTTCCTAGTATTAAGATTTTGAGGTTCTTTACAGTCAATTCATATTTTATTGAACCAAAGTTGGGAATGGCATATAAATGTTAAAACCACTAGAATCGAAACAAACAAAAAATAGTTTTTATTGAAGTTGCAAAAATTTGTTGTCGAAGAAGCATCAGTTCGAAGAATCATCCAGCCGATTTATTCGTCGAATTCGTCAGTCAAAATTGTTTTACTAATTTGATTGTAACTAATCCTTTTCATTTACACATTTATGTTCGATGAATTCAATTATAATAAATAAATAAATAAAATAAATAAAATAATTGAGGTTTTACAAATAAGTGTTGTTATTTATTCTATAAAGAATCTCAAGACAAATGAAATTGAAGGTTTTATACGGAGTTTTATTCAGGTTTTTAAGCAGTTTTGTAAGGCTTTCATAAATCTTTTATCAACTTTTGCTTACAAAACCTACAGGAGCAAAATTTATTCCTTGGTGAGGAGAAAAACTTTTTCTGAGCTTTTATGCGGCTTCAAACAACCGTAGAGAAGTCCATTCCTACCCTGCATTGGATCACATCTGGTTGTCAAATAAACAATTCTATTGCATATTTTTATGGATTAAATTGAAAAACAACAAATAATTCTCGAAAAAACCGTCTGCCCGTTGCCCGGGTCAAATGTTTTCTGTCAGAATTGCTTGCTGTTGTCCGATTTTATTACCGATTGTTATATGAGCGAGCGTACAACATCTGTCTATCTTGCAGATGCACAATTGTTGATAATTTTTTATTATCAAATTGCTATTTTTTCCAATTGCCTTAACGAATGAGGAATTTTAGCAAAATAAAGCAATTAAAATTAGAAACAAGTTAGTTTTATTGGGCGTGAAAAAATATTTGAGTCTTCTACAGTCCTACTTGAACTACTGACATGTTTTCAGATGTTATTTCTAATTGCTCATAATTTTTGAGGTGTTTACTGCTATCAGGTCGATGCATCGTCAAGTGTTTAATAAATGATAAGCAAGTTTTTTGGTGAGAATGTTTTCGTTTTCGTCCAGCAAACAAGTGGCTTAAAGTATGCAACACAAACGACCTGAAAGCTACCCCTGCATTGCTGTATGTACGAGGCAATGAATTTATGAACATGAACTCTCAACGAATGTGTATGAATCCAAACTGATACGAGCGAGTCCGTTGAATGGAATTGTTTTTTTTTTTAACATCGCCACTCAATAATGAACCTCCGAACTCAAACCCAAACTCGGCATGTCCCTCCAAGCTAGCTGGCTAGAGCTATCGCGCAATCCATCCGGCCGCTTAAGCTTCAGACGAGTTTCAAGGCGCGCCTCAAGCGGACACATTTGCAGCCAACGCGTGAAGTCGGTTTCTGTGAGACTGACTTCCTTTGGACTATTCAGATCCAAAGTTTAAAAAAAAATACAAGCAGCAATAATTAAAAGTGCTACTGGCTTGGTCGTGCTCAATCAATATCAAGTTCGGTTTTGGTTGACCTGGAGACAGCACCGAGTGACTTAGCGCGTTACTAAGTGTGTGATTAAATTAGTGCCAACACAATTGGTCTGAGAGAGTGTTCTGAGGTTCGAACGAAAACGAAAATTTTCGGAATTGATCTAAGTTGTTAGCGAACTGTACATATTTTGTTGAAGTAAGCCGAATAAGCCGGTTCAGTTTGAGTTCAGTGAGATCATCCAAGTTCTTGAAGCAATGCCTCGCCCGGTTAAATTTTTCTACGACCTGCTGTCGACGCACTCGCGAGCCCTGTACATGTTCTTCGAAGCGACCAAGATTCCGTACGATCCGATTCCGGTTTGCACCACCAAAGGTAAATGGGTTGTCCTTTTTTCTCGAATCAATATTATTGTTGAGTTGTTTGAATTAAACTTACTCATTGTTTCGAGTCTTGCTGGAACCATTTTTTTATTCTACTGTTAGCAAATGTGTCAATTTTATAACCATCCATCAGTTTGAAGTGTAGCCTAGAAGTATTTTTAGAATCAAAGTTTATTTGAAAGTAAAGAAAAAAAAATCTGCTAAACGGGATATGAAAAATCACCGTAAAGGCATTCAAAATCAGTCTTGAATTTTTTTTAAATATTTTTTCCCCTTTCAAAATCGGCAAAATAACATGCACTTTACTTACAAAAATTTACTATTTCAGCTGAGTTGATAATTAGGCTCTAATTACGACTAAGGTTAGGATGCACTTGAAAAAAAATCTTATTTTGAATATAACTCAATAACGTGACATAAATCTATATATATAAAAAGCAATTATCTGTATGTTTGTTTGTTTGTTTGTTTGTTTGTTTGTCCTCTATAGACTCAGCCGTCTTTAGAGCTAGAGGTCTGCAATTTGGCATGGATACTCATTAGGTCCAGGAAGGATGAAAAATGTTTTCAGATTTTTGGATGACCCCTTCTGAAGGGGGTCGTCCATACAACACAAATATGGTTTTCGCGATATTGACGTTATTTTTTGTCGGATCGTGTTGAAAATTTGCACATGAGTATTTTGAAAGAAGAGAAATCGATTGCAGTTATCAAATTTAGGGTCAGGGGTCGGCCAAAGGGGTCGTCCATATCAACTGATGAATGTTTTTGCGATATTGGCGTTATTATACACCAGATTGTGATGAAAATTTGCACATGAGTGTTTTGAGAGACGAACAATCGATTACAGTTATCAAATTTAGGGTCAGAGGTCGGCCAAAGGGGTCGTCCATATTCACTGATTAATGTTTTTGCGATATTGGCGTTATTGTACACCGGATTGTAATTAAAATTTGCACATGAGTGTTTTGAGAGACGAGAAATCGACTACAGTTATCAAATTTAGGGTCAGGGGTCGGCCAAAGGGGTCGTCCATATTCACTGATTAATGTTTTTGCGATATTGGCGTTATTATACACCAGATTGTGATGAAAATTTGCACATAAGTGTTTTTAGAGACGAACAATCGTTTACAGTTATCACATTTAGGGTCAAAGGTTGGCCAAAGGGGTCGTCCATATTCACTGATTAATGTTTTTGCGATATTGGCGTTATTGTACATCGGATTGTGATGAAAATTTGCACATGAGTGTTTTGAGAGACGAGCAATCGATTACAGTTATCAAATTTAGGGTCAGGGGTCGGCAAAAGGGGTCGTCCATATCAACTGATTAATGTTTTTGCGATTTTGGCTTTATTTAACATTGGATTGTGATGAAAGTTTGCACATGAGTGTTTTGAGAGACGAACAATCGATTACAGTTATCAAATTTAGGGTCAGTTCACTGATCATATTCACTGATTAATATTCACTGATTAATGTTTTTGCGATATTGGCGTTATTATACACCGGATTGTGATGAAAATTTGCACATGAGTGTTTTGAGAGACGAACAATCGATTACAGTTATTAAATTTAGGGTCACTGATGAATGTTTTTGCGATATTGGCGTTATTATAGTTCGTATTGTGATGAAAATTAGCACATGAGTGTTTTGAGGGACGAACAATCGATTACAGTTATCAAATTTAGGGTCAGGGGTCGGCCAAAGGGGTCGTCCATATTCACTGATTAATGTTTTTGCGATTTTGACGTTATTCTACATTGGATTGAGATAAAAATTTCCGCATAGGAGTTTTAAGGGACGCTCTTTTGCTTTCTGGTTTCAAATCTTGACTCAGGGGTCGGCAAAAGGGGTTATTATCTGTTCACTGTTTTTACGATATTCTCTTGATTGAGCATAGAATTGTAATGAAAATTGACACATGGAAGTTTAACAGAAAAGATAATTAATTTCAGGTGTCAAGTTTTGAATCGTGGTCAAAAAAAAAAGGCCGTCCATGTCAGTTGCTCACTGTTTTCGCGATATTGTCGTGATCATGTATTGGATTGAGATGAAAATGTTCAGATGAGGGTTATAAACTATGAGCAATTGACTCCAGGTAGCATGTTCCGTGTCAAGGGTCGGCGAAAATGGCGTCTATATTCACTATTCACTGTTTTCAAGTTCCTGACGTTATTTTACACATAATTTGAAAAGGAAAAATGGCACAAGGGAGTTTTGAGGAACGTAACGTTGGTTTCAATTATCGAATTTCGGGCCATGGGACAGAAAAAGAGGGTTTCATTGAAAGTTCAGTGTTTTGTGCAATAATTTTATTGGAGGCAGTTAATTGATACCAATTTAAGTGTGAAGGTCGAGCTAAAGAGTCGTGCACATAAAGAAATAGTACATGTTTCTGCCATAATGTCTAGATTTTGCAACCGATCGAGAAGAAAACACTCTCACATAAATTTTAATAAAAATCCAATCAACCGTTTAATTTGAATTTCAAGTAATAGTAAAAGTAGCAAATTTAAACACTGTTGAATTTTTTCCCCAAAATTGTCGAAAGAATGTTTCGAATTCATTTTCTAAACTCATTTTGACGTACCAATGATTTAAAGCGAAACGAAGTTCGTACGGGTTCAGCTAGTAATATTAATAAGAAGCAATCTCAGGTTTTATCTCCCTCGAGTAATTGTTTTTTCTTCATAAATTTAATCATATCAACACGGTGTCTCTAAGGGAAAACTTTATTTTTCGAAAATAAGCATCGCTAATGTTTGCACCATTCGAAAGCTGGGACTTTCCCCTTTCATTTGAGTCCAAATTTGAAATAATCCACCGGAGGGTCTAGAACATTTTTTTTTTGAAGATTTTTAACCTTTTTAGTGGTTTTTTTTTTTTTTCAAAGACAAAATATACTAACCACATTGAAAACACTCGTCTTACCTTTAGCGTAAATCCAACATCATATGACAGTAACATGTTTTAATAGGAAATTTCCCTGGCTACCATTTTGTAGAAGACATCAAAGTGATACAAATTGAGAGAAAAGATTAGGAATGTCACAAACAGAGTGATTATTATTTCATTTGAAAAATGTAAGGGATTTTATTACCACTGATTGTACTAAGACCAGAAAAATATTCTTCAAGCTCAGTTATTGATTGTAGAGTGTATAAATGTTCAAAACGGTTTATTTACATTAGAAAATTCAATCTTTTACATGAAATTGATCAGGTTTATCTGAAGTTATAAGAATTTGTAGGGTTTTATTCTGGAAAAAAATGTCTCCTGTCTTTCTTGAAAATTTAGTTATTTATATTTTGAGCTAAGTTAGTTTGAATACTTTATTAACAAACATTTAGGACCAGGAAACAAATTAGATTTACTTCTTACATTTAAGCCCAAATTTTAAATAATTCACCTGGATTTCAAAATCAAACATCTTTGTTGAAAATCTTTCATCATTTTCGATGATTTCTGAAGGTTTTCATACTTTTCACTTTTGATTGATTGTTAAATCTTAGACACGGCTATCACAAGCATGATAAAGTGTCATATATAAAATTTAAAAAAAAATCGATCTATTTTTTATGTTTGATTGCATAAATTAATGTTTTTGGAGGCACTCGTGTATGTAAAAATGTAGTCGAATTTAAGTTTTCAAGCAAACATTCTAGATTGTTAATTTTTCTCAAAAGTACACGACCTGAACCTAATATATTTCATTGATTTTTTTTTAGGAAAAAGGAAAAAGGAGTTTACAAAATCTCAACATCAACTTTGTTTTCAACAATTTTAAAAACGAAAAAAAACGAACACACACATATAGGATCTCAGTGAAACTTCATGTTTCTTTGAAGAGATCTAAATACTACTTAAGACTAAGCGTACATCTTTCAAGGATATAATGGCTAGCATTTTACTAATGCTAACACCACCAACCCACAGAAAGAGTACTCACGGTGTGTTTATAGAAGATGTTTAAAAGAAAAAATACAGTAACTCTAATTTTTTCAGAAATGGAAAATTTAGCCTTTTCTGAATCATTTTCAGGCGAAATTAAAATATTTGGTCGGTGAGTCCCCATACGTTTTGTTTTTTTTTTTGAAGATTTGTAGTCCATATTTAGAAATTTTTAGCTGTAAACTTATTCCAGTGCAATGGAATAGTAACTTTTTTCATTGAAAATTTATTTTTTTATTTTTATTCAAGTTTTTGTCATACTGAAACAATGAAAAATTTCAACGCCTGGAAAGATAAGTGATTTATATTTTCAGAAAAACTCATTTTTTTATGAATTTTTAATTTAAAATTTTATTATTTGTGATATCATTGCTTTAATTGGTGTAATCTCAATGTAACTTTAATTTATATTCGTATGTGTATATCTTGGAGAATTTATTCTAGTTAAAAAAAATGATACAGGAATAAGAACAGTCCAACACCATTTGATTGGTTTCCAACAAAATATTTAAAATCTTTTCTTTTTTTTTCAAAATTGTTCTTTGAAATATTTCCACCATATGCAGGCTCGCCCTTTAGAAAACATAAATTAAATTTTTGATGACACCACTCTTTTGAACGCATTTTTGAACTTTGTTCACCTTAGTTTAATTTTAAACATTTCCTAGCAGACCAATTTTCAATAGAATTTAAAATATTAAATTTAGTTAAAAGTACTTGCACTGGAATCCGTTTATCTTTCGCTGCATAACATTCATGATAAATTTCTTTTTCCCATATTTAGGTGAATAAATTTTCTTTCAATCATTTGAACTTCATTTTTGCTAAAGAATTGAAATATTGATGATATTTTGGATTTCATGATCAACAAAACGATGAAAAACGTTTTTTTTACAAGAGAAATTTGAATTTCATCGGCGTTTTTAGACCAGATTTATGCGTTTTATTTTTTTTATGGGTTTCTATGGTTTATTCAAATCAAGGATTTCAATAATTTTTATCATAATTGATATAAAATTATAGAAGTTATGATTGTTTAACTGTAACATTAATGCTTCATTAAGGTTCTATTTAATAATAAAGAGTTAAGTTCAGTGTACAGTAGAATAACTAAAATAAGTAAGGGATGAACAAAATATGATGAGTCTTACGCGCTGCAGGCTAGCTTGCTATCGATCATATGCAATTCACTTTCACAATTCACAACAATTCTCTTGATTTTTGTAAATTTTAGATCGACAAAAAGTTTGAAATGCATTTTTTGGAAAAAATTCAAATTTATCAGAGTTTTAGACTAGATTCATCCATTAAATAAAATTATTTTAAAAAAAAACTATAAATTACATTTTTAACAAAAAAAAAATCAAGAGATTATTTAAATAATATAGTGGGTTGGAAAGCATAGAAGCTTAGATTATTTAACCTTAACAGTAATGCTCTTTGAATAAAATGGAAGAATCACAGAGTACAGCAGGGTTACAAAAATTGAACTGGAAAATGATTAAATAAATAGGTTAAAGGAAACTCCGAGTTTTTCATGATCATTGTATCAACAGACAGTAACAAATTAAACTAGATTGAACTGCTGTAGCGATTTGCTTTGAGTCTGAAGTGCAGATGGAATTTTGAGACAATTAAATCAGAAGAAGTATAAATAATAATTTCTTTTTAAAAATTGTTTTTAACTGATCGTTTACTTTTGAATATTGATTTTCTTAATTTTTAAAAGCTTCAGTTAAGACAAACGTTTCTACTCCCGATCGAATAACGATAAGCGTTATCACAAAAAAAGTATAGCGCTTCCTAGTGTTAACTTATTTTCTTAATCATTGAGCTTTTTTCTCGAATAAAATTTCCTCCAGTGTTGCCGCAATCAGAAAATCTAAAGACAATGGATTCAAATAGATTCATAAACGCATTATAACTAAGCTCGTAGAATACTTTTTCTGGTCTAAGTACAATCAGTGGTGAGAAGTTTTATTAGATTTTTCAAAAGAAATAATAATCACAATTTTTTTTGTGACATTCCAACTCTTTTCTCTCAATTGGTATCACTTTGATGTCTTCTACAAAATTGTAGCCTATGATGTTTGATTTACGCTAGAGGTAAGACGAGCGTTTTCACAGTGATTAGCATGTGTTTCCCTGGCAATCTTCATGGGTGAAGTAGTTGCACATCTTATTCTATGATCTATTTTTCAAAATAAATAAAAAAATAAAATTAAACTTAATAATTTATAACATTAATTAATTCTTATCTATTTCGGGCTATTGACTACGCACAATGCACACGGGTCCAGAAACGAAATTAAGCGGGTAACAAATATTAGCGTCTTCCCCTTAAATTTGATGCATTATAATGTATACAGTCTTAGACAAATTTTTACAACAACTAAAGGCGATCATTTAGACTGGAATTGACACGAATGCCAAAACGTTGGTAAAGTGTCATAAATAAACAAAAAAAAAAAAAAATTTTTGACTGGAAAATTTTTAGGGTGGTTCATAAAATCTCTTAGATCCGAAAATTGTTTCCTAGCTGTGATAAGATAGAGGCTAACTTTAATACTGTAGAACACAATAATTCATTAAACTTTGTCGAAGACACTGCACATCTATCTCTTGAACTGAAAGTTTTTTGACAACTTGTTTTCATGAAATTAGGGTGGTCCTTTAAAAATCACTTTTTGCTTGATATCTTTTCTTGGTAATATTTTATCAAAATCATTTATTCAGCAACATTTTAGATAATTATAATGCGCATCTTTTGTTGATAACGAACTACCAAAACTTGTTTTTGTTTCGAAGTTATGAGGCAATATGTGTTGTAAAATGACTCTTTTAAGGCTTCGATAACTCCAAATGGAGCAAGTCAAAAATTATATTGTTTATTGTATTTGAAAGTTCATGTTACAATCTTTACAATATCAAAAAACTGGTTATATGTTTTTTGATTAATAGGGAAATATTGTACATTTGTTCTTAAAGAACTCAGAAACTACTGGACCGACTGATGTGAAATTCGGCATGCAGGAATTTTTTCGAGTAAAGAATGATATCTGTGGAGTTTTGAGTCCGTCGAACTCAAGGGAGGGAGGGCTCACATACAAAAAAAATCGTAAAATACAATAAAAACGGTAAAATTCAATCTATTGACAAGGTAATCTCATCAAAAGATTTTGAAAATGCTTACATTTACATGTTAATGTTTAGTGTACAAAGGCCCTTCCCGTCAAAGAAAAGGAGGATTCCCATCCAGTATAAAGAAAACACGAGACAATTCTTATCAGGAACCATAGCCAGATCTACAGTACAATACGTAATTCTCCTTAGAAGAAGGCCAAGACCAAAGGCCGAAACGTCGGATAGTATGTAAACGTACTGTTTATTAATCACAGTTATTTTTGACTGAAATTGCCAATCGAAAAATCTGCAAAATAATTTTCGGATCTCAGAAATTTTATGAACCACCGTAAATTTTTTCCAGTCAAAATGACCGCCTTTAGTTGTTGTAAAAGTTTGTCTAGAACATTAAATGCCTAATTTCGTTTCTGGACCACTGTGCAATGGGCAAAAAATGTATAAACCGCGAAGAAATTCAATATCAACCCTCCTACAATAATAAAATCCATGAAAAACACTTACGTTGAGTGAAAATGTCCGAGAATCAACTGGACATAGTTTCAAACGCCGCGCGAGCTTACGATCGAAGATAGAATGCATTTTTAACCCCTAATTCTGCTACATTTTTGTTAATAATCCAACAAAAAGCTAACTTGGATTTGAAATTTTTTTTTTACAAAAGTAGACCTAAATATCTTGTGTGATTTTTCTCGAAGAATCGAATAATGACTGTTTGAGCCACTGCAAGCTTCGGAAAATGGAGAAATTGCTGATTTCAATTCCCCTACATTTTTTTTCGATAAATTAATAAAAACTTGTCCGGACTAAAAAAATTGTGAACCAAATGGCAAAACTGCAATATTTGATCAGCGACTGATGATTTATTCGAAATAAATAATTAACTTATTGAAATCATAATAGTTTTTTTTCACAATTCTGTGAGTATTTTCAATTTTTTATATTTTTGGTTATACAAAAAGATTTCGAAATTTCCTAATAAGGCTTGTCGAAACAAGTTTAGAAACAAATGGAGAAATTTAATTTTGTTTGAAAGTTATATATGTATCTAGTAACTGTTTAGACATTTAAAAAAAATCTTTTTTCATAACACGTAGCTATTTGAATTCGTTCAAAAACCTGTCTTTTTCTATTTAATTAGTGACAGTTGGAAACATTTCTTGGGAGGTATAAGAAATAATGGAACAAAATTCATAGAAAATTCTTAAGCCAAGAGTTTAGCATTAAGAAATTTAAAAAATGAAGTATCCATCGGAAAGAGAGCATTAATGTTGAAGTTCATCGCAAAAAAAACAAAAATTAATCTATGGTGTTATCTTATATGAAAAACGATGAAACCTAAGGAGTGAATTCGAAAAAAAATGCAACACTTGGTTTTGTGAATAACTTTTGAATGCTGAAAATTTATGAAATTTTCTGCGAAGTTACCTGGTAATCTATTCTTTACATAAGCAAATTTTTGTAATGTTCTGTCAAGTGGTTTTTGATATATCGTCGAATAAAGAAATTATTCGACTTTAATTTTTGGGCAACACGTGCGCCATCTATAATGCATACTATGAACCACCTTTTTTTAAATCAAGGCTGATTTTGATTAGGTTTGCTGTTTCCTGAAGCTTGACCTTAAAAATAACTAAAAATTTTGAATTTGGTCGAAGTTATTTATAGCAAATTTAGTCAATTGTCCTCATTCGGCTCAAAAACAACATATTTGACTTTTTATCACCCCATCACCATTTTTGCGTAATGACACGATTCCAGATCCAAATTTAACAGAGTATAAACTTTTTGGGACCTATTTAAGTGATTTGCAGAGAAAACGGTCTCATTTGGAGGCAGTCTTTTTTGTATTTTTAGCCATTCATCGTGTCAATCGTTATGCAAGACTGGGTAATTTGCAGTTTCCACAGATCGTTAGCCACCTCAAGTACTAAGCGAGACTTATCAATGATAAAATTCTGATTGGAAACCTGCCAGGTGACCGCTATAGAGTTCGTTTTGCTGTCCACTTTTTGAAAATTTTGAAAATATCTCCCCACAAGCAGTCCAAATATTTTGCGCACGATTTGTCCACCGTAAATATTTTGTTTATTTTATCGGTGGGTAGCTTTTCTACCATGTAGAATCTAGTCAGACCTATTGATAAGTCAGCAAGACGAACCAGTATAAAAAAACTTGACTTTTTGTCACATCCTTTATTCACCATCCTTATGCATGAATGAATATTTTCAAGCCCGATCCTGCCCAAAAAAAATTTGTCAATGAACTTCAGTATTGGACGCTATCTCAAAAACCACTTGACAGATGGTCACGAAATTTTGTACACGTACAGATTACCAGGTTACTTCAATGAAAATTTCATATATTTCCATCCATGCATTCAAAAGTTATTCACAAAACAAAGTGTTACATTTTTTTCGAATACACTCCTTAGTGTTAAAGTTGAATAAAAATATTATTTTAATTTGATTTTTTTAAGCGTTGTAGGAACAATATCCAAATAATTTAAGCAGAAATTTGGTAATTTAACAAAACTTGTTTACAGATATCGTTGTGGAAACTAATGAACGGTTATCAAAATTTTGTCAAATCTGTCGAAAACTTCCAGGTTTCCGAACGTCATGTACTAATCACGTGTATTTAAACAAACACTGCAACATAAATGTACACATTGTTCCTCAATTTTCACCATCAATCAATTTTTGATTTTTCACTATAATCAATTTTAAAACGCGTTTTTACTTTAGCTTGTTGGCTCGGGGCGAACAGAACACCATTGATCGGGGCACGTTGAGCATTTTCGGCCGTAGAATCTAGCAGCGAATTCAACTCGATGAAGTCAACTGAATTATAGAGCTACAGCTTGACCGATTTCATCTGACTAGTTGGACTGTCTATACTTCCATATTGAAACTAACTCGAGTGAACTTCGAATTGGTGCTTCTTTCTTAAAAATCTGTGGATTTTTATCAATTAGATACACATTTAATTGTTGCTTTTCTGGACCCCATTCATGCATTTATGTGTTCCTGACCCTCTACAAAAGAGAACCTGAATAAGTGACAAACCTCTTTAAGCGAGAAAAAAAGTTCAATCACTTCGACTTCGCTTATCCAGGTTCGACTTTAGTAAAATTGTTTTGGAAAGATTTAAGGAAAACAAATTTTCCGAAAAAAAAAATCCTGAAGCAGCTGTAGATATAGCTTCACCTGAGCATCGATTTCACTTTGATCATTAGTTGTGTATGACAATGACGTGTCGTCTGCAAAGAGTCAAGATTTCCCTTCAAGCCTAGCTGTGGAAGATCATTCATGAACAGAAGAAAAAAGCAAAGGTCTCAGATTTCTCCCTTGCGGTACGCCGACTGTCAGAGGCAGATGCACAACCTTGTTCCCGCCAACTACAATATACTGTTCTCGTGCACTCAGGTAATCTTAAAATAGTGTGTTAGCTGTTCTTTTGATACCATAAATATGAAACTTTTTCAGTAACAAAAAGGGGTTCATTTGTGTCGAAGACCTTTTTCAGATCCAAATATAGGATGTCAACTTGCTTTTCAGTATCTAGGTCCAGTAGAATTCCGCCCACTAGCTCACATGCTGCCGTCAATGTACTCGAGCCGATTCTAAACCCGAATTGAAAAGTGTACAAACTTCTTTGGACTTCCATCAGGCTAGAAGCTAAATTTTTTTTCAGAATTTTATACAAATTTACAAATGAAGCTTTCATAGGTTTTTTGCTCTAATTTGAACAGCTTCTGAAGGTACGATCAGCAAAACTGGAGCAAAACAGGAAGTAAACCTAAAACTGGATCCAATCGTTTTTTAATCATCGAATAAGTTGAAGCAGCGGAATACCTTCCGTTAATTTGATTAGTTTCGTGAGTTCAAGACTTGTGGGCTAATTTTGCTCTATTTTGTTATTGTATTACACTTTGTTTCGATTAAAATTTATTCTTCTTTAAATTCTAAACTAGAAAAAAAAAGATTAACATCAACATAAACAATTCACTATGGCTCCTATGGGAAACTAAGGAATACAGTTGAAAACATTGCATCGAAAAATGTTTATTTTGTGACATGAGGTCATCTATCGGTCTATGCAGTCATCTATCAACGTCTTTATCTAAATGTGTTGTTTTTGGTGCATATGGTCCAGTTCTCATTCCAATAATCTACCTTCTCATAATAATTAGGTTGATTCTGTTATCTTACCTTTAATGCATCAGATAAGATTGAACAGTACGTAATACCTAATACAAGTCCAGCTGGATCAGGTTGAAGTCATATAATATGATAATAATTGCAAAAAATGTGTGTTATTTATATTTTGTTTAAAAAACTGATTTCAAATGTAAAAAAAATGAAAAGGTATTCGAGAACTTACGGATACATGTATTTTTTGCAACAATCTCGATAAAAATGCAAGTCATATTCTCGTACACAAAACAACACAATATAAATAAATTCGACAACTTTTTGGAATGTACACACATGGATGTGTGATCGAAAAAACTACACCAGAAGAAGGAAGAAAAGTTCTTGATCACATTTTACGCATCAGATTTTGGTAGTTTTTTTTCGTTTTTGCTCCTGTACTCAAAGCTTCATCGTTCGTCTCAATGGTTTTCACTCAACCTTAAAATACGATCACTATTGAGGATAGGATAAAGCTGTTGTTGTTGCTGCCTCATGTTTGGAACTATACCTATTCTCAGGTGTTTGTTTTGATCGTGGCTATGCTTTGAAGGTCATTTTTGTTTTCTAGATTTTACCACTCGCTACAACTAACCGACGACGATGGCGAGTGCAAACGGTCACGCACGCACCTCCACCATCTTGGCGGTTGGGTTCTGTTGTAAAATTTGAACAATCATGTATTACTGATGCCAGAAGGTTCCACCATGCTCATATTGATAGTCGATAAGAGTTGTGATCGTATAAACAAATGGGTCATAAGAACAGTTTTGGAATCATAAACTTATCTTCCCAAAAGTAGATAAGACTGCTTCAATCCTCAACAGTCAGTTTTATTTATTGATTGTTTTGAAAAAAAAAACATTTTTTTTTAAATTATTTGTTGATAAATAACTAAACCCAGATGTGGCAAAATTGGCTACGTTAAGCACTCTTACAAAGGAGTGAACTCAGAGTATCTCATCAGCTCGACTGATGTTCACTGAGCTACCCAGCAAGACTTGCCGGTTACTAGTCGATCGCAAGCGCAATCCGTACAAAGGTGAACCGGTATGCTTATTGAGATCACCGACTATTGACTGACTGGAAGACTGACTATGGCTACCTAGGCTGGGCTCATTCGGACGTTCAAACGATTTAGTAGACGATAGCATATTTTTCGAAATCTTACGAACTATGTACATTAGATCGCTGCAAACTGTGTAAGGAAAATAGCGAATTCATAATTTTATTCACCCTTTATATTTTTTTTGGTTTTTACTATAGCAAAAAATCCCTGTAAACTTTTAAAGCAATTCATTTAGTCCTGATTTGGGGCCAGAAGTTCCAAATTTGTATAGAAAACAAAAATTTTTCATTGAAAAATCACCAGAGGAGTACTGAAAATCACAAAAAAATACAACATCGAATGATAAATACTCCTTGCCTTGGTTTACACTAGGGTTACCATACGTACTCTAAGAGTACGTGTACCCTTTTCCGATCAAGAAATGAGCGTACTCTTCTTTTTGTGAAATTTTACGAAATGTACTCTTTTATTTTCGGTGAAAGGAATTTAAAAAAATTGTTATGTACGTAAACTTATTTCTTCCGATACATGTAGAATCTACATTGTAGATTGCATTCTTATATTGAAAAAAAAAAATGTCTTTATGAAAAAACATTTTTTAAATTGCAGTTTTTTATCAACTTTGGTGTGCTTTCTCAGCATAAAATCGAAAACTTTGAATAATCCAACCTAAAATCCTGAGCATTTGTCATGTAAGTCACATATCTTGCAACAAATTGGCGGTATTTGAATAACCTCCAACATCATGATTTTTGAATAAATGACGTTTGTCTTTACAATTTTGAAAAATTTTCTCAATGTTCTCTTTTTGGCGTTGCAGGGTATGGTAACCCTAGTTTACACTTGATAAAAACAATTGTTTTTCTGATTTTCATGATTTTTTTTAAAGCGCTTAGAAGCTAAACCTGAGATTTTGTGATGGTCCCACAGGCCCATTTGGGTCCTTCCTCCACTCCATACGCTTCTTTAGGAGTGGAAGGGACTATTTATCCTCTGGTTAGTTGTGTTTCTGTACGACTGTAACATTCCTTTCTTCATTTTGTGTATGAAAATCAAACTGTTGTACGCAATCCTCTACCCAACTGTCAACCATTGCAGCATATCAAGCATAAAAGCACTTGGAGTATGAAATGATAGTAGAAATGATAGCAGAAATCGTTAACAACGTACTGCGAATCTCAATTCCTACCGAATGAGTAAAAGATCGTAGAAATGGTTATTTGAAGTCGGATTAAATCGAATATGATTAGAAGACCGCCATGTTTGCAGATTCTGAAGACGATTTCGCTTAATTTGTTTTCCCGCGTGGGCTTCAAGAGAGAAAATAGTCTTGTTGTTTTCTCAGCAACCAGCAGTGGAACCAAATTGCTATTTTGATGTACGGGAATTCCATCCTTGAACGTATGGATGGAATATTTAGAAAATTGTCCAATGAGGGAAGCAGCAAATATTGTCGCTGGCAACGGTTTGCATGTTTTGAGAGCAAAAACTTGCGTTCTCTTGTATTCCTTCAGTATGTACGAAAAAGGTGTCAAATATTGTCCAATTCGATAGCTCTTATCGTTTTAGTCAGATGATAAAAATGTTTATGAAACGTAGAACAAAGTTGTTGGGAATTATGTATACCTACAAAACTGTTTGCTGGGCAGATGCTCCAAATATTAGCGATTCAACAAAAAATGTTAAAAATATCTGTTAAATCTGGCCGAAATTTTTTTTAAATTTAAAGTATTTATTTAAAGCTAAGAAACGTGTTTTTACATTGCATGGTAAACTAACTAGCCTATCCTGACCTGACTCATATCTAACTGCCATATTCATAACTTGGATCAACAAATATTTAATACCACACAAAACTCCTTTTTGAATAGCTTTCTATTATTCCACCTCACTTCCCATAATTCTTTTTTTAAAACATACAAACTAGTATCGGCCACCCACAAATCGTATGAAATCGCTTTCGTTACCAACCATAATGCTGCTGTTGAATAATTGTTTGCAGAATATTTTCAATGTCCATGATTTTCAATTTTAGATGATTTTTATTATACTTTCGCACCATTTCCAAACTGCATTAGCATTTTTACATGATTTTAAACGATGCATATTATCATCCATGAAGCCACAATTACTGATTTCCAACATTGTACATTTCTAGTTTTCTTTTATTTGGAAATCTTGGAAGAAATGAGTTTATAGTTCAAATTTTCCAACACATTTTTCCATTCAACTGACATTTAATTTTCTATTTCAGGTTTTAATAGCATTTTATCTAGAGCAGGGGTTTTCAGATCATTTGCTCGGCGGAGCACTTTTTAGAACCAAAATTTTTGGCGGAGCACCTACATTTTTGGAAGAAGGAAAAACCCAAGTTTTGAAAAATGTATAGCATTTATCGTTCAAATCAGTTATGCCTTGTCATCGTAGTCAATAAAATCAGTAATGAATGGCTACTCTTTGAATAGTTTTGTTTTTATTAACAAAATATGTGTCATCACAAATTAATGATTTCAATAGAACAAATACGCTTTCTTGGATTTTTCAAGCTGTAACAAGTTTGGTTAAATTTGTGTCAGTTGTAGCCTGACGTTTGGTTCCGCGCTTAGTCGGGATCGGTAGTTTCTCTTCGTTGCGATATATGTGGAAAATCCAGACTCACATAGATAAGTTGTGGAAAACGGCAGAAAAATAAGCTTGGCTTTATCGTACAGCCTTTTAAATTTATTTTTTCAGTTGACACCAATACTCCTCCTACGACTTTTTGGATACGAATCTTTCTTGAAGCTAAGAATCCGATGTCATATCTATCAAGGATTCATATTCTTGCGATGTTAATGATTCTGGTTTCTTTATCATAAAAATAGGCTGTTCCACTCATTTAAAGTCTTCGATCTTTTTATCATTTTATGATTTTCTTCGGGGAAATTTGCTGGAAGCTGTTCAACAAAACATTGTGCGGCAAAACATTGTGATTGTAAATGACTTTATTAGACACGTGGGCCTGTTAGGCCGATGACATAGTGAGTGCGATGCGATGCGAATTGGCGGAAAATTTACGGACGCAGCCTACGCGAACTCGAGCGGCGGAACAAATTGACATCTGCTTCGCCGCGTTGAGTATGTCAGGTATAAGCGATTCACATACATTTTCATCAAATGTGGTTCACCGCATTGATTCGCATTCACCGCATCGCATCGCATCGTATTCACTATGTCATCGGCCTTAGTTTAAGTTTACACTAAGAAATACAAAAATAAATTTATCAACGAAAAGTTTTGTGATTGTCATAATTCCTGGAAATTTTCGGATGATAACTTCAAGGTTATTTCTGATGGAATGCTTCTTAAATCCGGAAAGCTGTCCAGGTTGAGTGATTCTGGCCAAAATTTGATTATTCTCTTGATAGTCATGATGATTTTGCCATTTTAATCGAAGATTATTATTCCTCTACCTTGCATTGAAAGACTGAAGTCATTCTTAATTCAAACAGGCGAGACAACGTTTTTCTACGAGATAACCAGTGATCTTCTGTATGAAGAAGTAGCGTGGAAAGCTGGCTAACCATTTCTTCGCACTATGTCTTGAATAACCCTGAATTTTTCGGTCGAGCCTTAATAAAGCTGATTATTTTTATGCTTTCGTCCAAGACTTCCTTCAAAGATAATGATAGTTTCTTCATAGCGAGTGAATGTCGATGAAGGATGTAATGAATACTACCGCAACTTTTAGTATTTTCTTTGATCTTGGCAACGGCTCCAGACTTGGCCAGTATTTCCAACTTTAGCTTTCGCACCGTCCATACATACATCAATGCAATTTTACCATGGAATATTGTTGTCCGTAACATAATCATTAATTATTTAGCTTGAAAATTTCAGCCCCCGACGTGGAAGTTGGCAACGGTTTGCAAAGAAACAAATCTTTTTCGAAACATTCAGAACCTTGAGAGCGAACAAATATCATCAGAATTGCTAGTCCTGCTACATCTATGGATTCGTCAAGCGGTATGTCGAATTTTGAAGTTCTCAATCGCTTTCAACATCTTCAGCCATGTCACAAATTCGCCAAGAAACCGTGTTGTCAGATATGGCAATCGAATTTACCAATTCCACTGTTTTATTATCAACCATGATACGGACGTCTTCTTAAATACAAGGTTTGATTAAGTTTTCAGCAATAGTATGCGCTTCTCCAGCTTTTCTAATCGGTAGCTTGCCAAGTACGGCGCAAGAACAGCCTTTTCATTAAGTGTTTTGCACACTCAGTCCTTCAACACAACGTTGTTCGATCAAAGCAGTGCATTTTGACAATCCACCTTCTTTGCCAACATCCCTGCAGGGATTCAGCCGCCAGTAAAAACAAAGTAAACTAAATTTATTCGTTTGTACTATATGCCTTGTATTTTTTTTTAAATGAAACGATAAAAAAATATCTGAGTTTTTCAAAGGTGGTTTATGATATTCGTTGCGTACGTCGCGGAGCACTTTCAAAAGCTTCGCGGAGCACCAAGTGCTCCGCGGAGCACGACCTGAAAACCCCTGATCTAGAGCATTGGTTATTGGTAAGTCGAAATTTGTTGTTACATCTACACCTTCGTTTATCCACTCTCTTGCATTCCGCGATAGAAATGATTTCGATATTGATTCAATGAGATAGTATTCCAACCCCCTGGCAACTTGACGTTTCCCATACTAATCGCGTGTGCCAGTTTTTCTGGTTCTCTGGTTCTGTCAAAATCTCATTTTCACACAACAAACATATCGAAAGGGTGGATAATGAAATGTTCGATAAATTAAGGTTTCAAAAATATTTTTTTTATAGAAAAAAAAAGTTTTTGAAAACAATGATAAAGAATCACCTATTAAGCGGAAAAGGAGTTGATGAATGTCAGCGTTTCAAATGGCTTTTCCCAACAAACATTTTTGCTGATTAAAAACGCCAATTCTCTGATCGTATACTGTTTTGAGGTGCTGATTGCTGTTTCAGCTTTCTGGCTGAAGAAAGAAATATTTCAGCGTTGTTTCAGCGTATAAGGAAGTTTTATTTCAGCCAATAGAAAGTAGGGGAAAATTGGCTGAAGAATAACTCGTTCAGCCTTTGTCCAACCATTTTTGACACCTTCAAATTTGACAGCCGTCAGGATAGCTTCGAAAACGTCTTTCAGCAATATCAAACTTTTTGTTATTCATGATGAATCAAAATAATTATCTTTTGAATCGTTCTAATGATTCGAAATTTCTCATTTTGCATGATAAAATGGCCTTGCCGGGAAATTTACATTTTATTCTCGTAGCAATTTCAATTTTTTCATATGAAATTGACCTTGGTTGAGAAATATTTTGGTCGCTTAAGAGCGACACTTTCTGCTTCTTCTCAGAATGCATGGTTGGTTCTGCCTTCTGCGGCATGAGACCAACAAGTCGTAGGTTGAGTTCGAGACAAGTTCAAATGAAGAAAATATAACACGGGAGGGGAAAATAAGCTGGCAAACATCGGACATACATCGGTCAACATTCTTTTTGTTTTTTTTTTTTTTTTTGTTGCTCAGTCAATTGACGTTTCATGTGGTTTCATGTCATCTTCGCTGATTAATTTCTCCAGATCTCGATGTTTAAGGGCTGAACAGCAGCTTCTCTCTGAATTTGGGTTGCCTTCTTCGAGCAAGATAGCTGATTTAAAATTAGAACTAAACAATGTTTCAGCGGTTGTTCAGCAAAAAATGTTTGTTGGGTTATTTATGAAATACACAAGCAAATTTTAATTCAAAAATCTTTGTAATTGGCTTATTGCATAGTAAATTTTAAAACCAACATTTTATTCATTTCTAAACAATATTTACTTTGTTAGTTTTTTTTTTCGAAGAGATTCTTTAGAATCATTATATTGCTTAGCGAAGGATTCCATCCGAAACTTCAAATAAAAACCAACACATAATTTCAACAACAAGTTTCGATGGTTAACTAAAGCATCTTGATCCTGTTCGGCTAATCCTCTAAAACATCCCGTGCATCATTTGAAACCCGTGTCAGAGTTCGATTCATTATGATACCATAATAGTATGCTAAGTTTATACTTTGATGATTTTGTTCTACAATTTTTACCTCCAACTCGGTTATTCTGCACACCTTTAACACATCGGCATTAACTTTTAATCTGCCAATAAAACTATTGAAAAGTTCATTTCTGCAATCTTCCCATTTGATCGTACGAACTATTTTTTTTTAAATTAAACTTGCCGAAAGTTCATCTGTACGTCACTTGTGCAAATGCAAAGCCATCACCTCAACTCGTTTCCGCTTTCATTCTCAGTGTTTACTATCTCAACATATTTGTTAAACTAATATTTCATAACATTCAGCTGGATAAAATTTTACCGTAATAAACTTAAGGAAATAGCGGAACTATTTCAAACCGCGTTATGTTTAACGAAAGAAACTCATTACTCTATCTGGTGACGCCTTGTAACAAAAACACAACGGATTCGGATGAAAGATGACCATTTTGTAATCTTTGCTATAAACAGAAATTTTATTAAGTTGGAACCGAGAATGGAACACAAATAGATTGAAATAAAATTACTAATTTCATTGACAACTATTTTAAAATTTAATTATAAAGTTATTTATTTTTCTTTTTTTGCATCACTTTTGATTATGTGCCCTTTTAAAATGGTATTTCGTCAGTTGAATTGCATCCAAGGATGCCGAAACAAAATCAAGTGGTTTCAATGGAAAATGATCGTTGCCGCTGCTAGGGACGACCCAGGATGCATGAAAATAAACGTGACTAGTGCGACATCTACAATTTTGAAGACGGCACAGCAAACTCGACTAAACTGTCAAGTTGCCAGGGGGTTGTAGTATTCCAATGCAAAACCACCGTCCAAATCCTGATTGTAAAATATGTTTTTCGAAAATAATGCTTTAGCTTTAGACTCTGGAACTGTTAGTTTCAATCCTCCTTTATCAAAGTCTAAGTGAAGTTGATTTCTGTTTAGTTCAAAAATGTAACCATTGCAAATAAACTTTCCTGAAACTGATTTTAATTCCACTAAATGACTGTTTAGAGGAGGAAAAATTTGCGAAACATACCATAGCTTTAACAAAATGTGAACGTTTAAAACAAAACAAAACATCTCCCAGAGGAAGAAATCGATATTTGATCCGGCTTAATCGTACAAGCAAACTTATCTGCACGTTGTTGCTACGTGAAAAACTACATCATTTTTATCCAATTGATTTGCACGTAATTTGTACGAAAAAAATAAGTAAACGCTCCCCTAATAGGAATTTTGTTCTGTGAACATCATGTGCAACTTTCGTGAATTTTTAATGCGTTCAACATGTTATGAAGATGAAAGCTACTATCCTTCTATTATTTTTTATTTTCGTTTGTACTGCTGGTAATAAAATGAAATAAATTGAATTTCATCATAAATAAAATTTATTTTCATCAAAATTCGTCACACTCTCAATACACTGAATTGATTATTTAGTAAAAACACAGTTGGTTTGTTGAATCCTACAGAAAATGGAAAATATTTAACAATTACAAATAGAATCATCAAAATGTTATATAATTTAGCTTGTTAGGATCAGTAGAAACAAACTTCAATCCGGGGCGATTTGAAGCTTAGACTTCTTTTCACGGCCCTTCCTCGTCTTCTCCACGGGTTTCTTCAAGCTTTCTTCGTACAACAAAAACTACAGCTTTAATTGAATTAAATTTTGACAGGGAAAACAATACATTTTTAAAACACGGGATTTTTCTTGTCCCCAGCAATTTAATCAAAAATAGGAAAAACAGAAACAGGTAAGGTAAGATTTTCAGAAAAGTTGAAAAAAAAATGCAAGAATTGGAGTTATAATTTGTGGATGTAGCTAAAAATTTGAGATTTTTTAATGGAAAAATATGTCTATTTAAAAAAAAATCCAAAAAACACACTGTTTGGAATGATATTTTCCAAACATCACTTTTAATCATAACATGTTATATTTAAGATCATAAGATTAGGAATTGTTAAATTTTCAGAAAAAAGTAAAGACTTCAATCATTCATATTGCGAAACACCATCTACAAAATGCTATGCAAAATAAGTGAATTTAAAGATGGAATGCATCTACACGATTTTCCCTCAAATTTCGACTCTGTGATGCATTAATTCTTACATTCCAGGTTTCAGAAACAAAAAAAAAATCACATTTATTGCAAAAATCGAAACTCCTAGCACTTTTTTAGAATATTTGAAATGGGGTTCGACCCACTATATGAAAATTTTGCCAATGAAGTACCCAAGCAGTTATTGATGCAAAAAACGTTTGCCAGACATGATGACACAACTAAGAAGAATATCTAATTCGTTAGTCACACCTACTAGATTCTGTGCAAAACTATTAGCACATAAGCAATAAAATAAAGTACAGTCATTAGAATGCGACTTTCACTTCACTCATTGCAGGTGAGCACCTAGCCGACCATCACAAGGAGAACCTGGGCCGGTTTCAGCAAGTGCCAACGATCATCGACGATGGCTTCAAACTGTCCAATGGAGTCACGATTCTGAAGTATCTGATCCGCGAGAAGCTCATCCCAGAGCACTGGTACCCGAGGGATCATAAAACTCGTGCCCGGATCGATGAGTACCTCGAGTGGCAACACGACACCACCTCCAAGGTGTTCAATGCATTCGTCCAGCAGAAGTATCTGGCCGATGCAGCGAGACAAGAAGAGGGCAAGGACAGCAATCGGGTGGAACAGTATCGGCAACAGGTCAATCAAAATCTCAATCAGCTGGAACGCGACTGGATTGTGCCCGGGCGATTCATCGTTGGCGATCGGATAACGATTGCTGACATTCTGGCTGCTTGTGAAGTCGAGCAGCCCAAGATTGTTGGCCTGGATCCGTTCGCCGGAAGACCTCAGCTGGCCTCGTGGGTCGAGAAGGTTCGCTACACCATGAGTCCCTACTATCAAGAAGCGCATCGTGATTTTTACAAATTTACCGAAAAGGTGGCGATGAAAAATTAAGCTGGCCTAATTGACGGAATTGATTGGATGTTTGTATTTTACGTGTAACGTTAAGATGTCACCAATAGCTTTCATATGTATCATATACATTTTGAATATCTACTTAAGACTTAAGCTAAGATCGAGTGTTGGAGTTTAGATCATTAAACAATGGTTTGATAACTAACATGTGTTGGGTATACCTTTTTTTCGATTTTTTTTTATAATCGAAAGAACCTCCCTATTCGATTGAAAACGAAATGGATCCGCTCAATCCCCATGATCATTAAAATACTGTATATGCCGTCATACTTCAATTCAATGCATTATAGTAGAGGACGCGATGCCGCTAAGTAACACCTGTGGCTGTGTTTAGTTGGCAACAAAGGCAAAGCGAAAAGCCGCGAATATTGACGCATCTGATCAGTCATCTTTAGATACTAAGGGAAACAAAAAAAAAGGAATTGATTACCTACACAGAAAAAAAATCTGAATCCATAACAACACTGAAATAGAAAACCTTTATCATTACATGACGTGGAACGCGATTTATTAATGTAAATTTACAAAATAAAAAAAAGTTGAATCCTTAACAGCACTGAATTCGTATGACACGAACATTACTTGACATGGAACGCGATTATTTGATGTAAATTTACAGCACATATGATGTAAATAAAAAGAAGCATCATATATGACGGAATTTTCAGTGCGAATTAAACATTACATGTCTTAAATATTTTACATGTCTTTCATATTTACACGTCTGTTGAAGTTTACAGACGTGTAATATTCAACTCGCACTGAAAATTCTATCATATGTGATGCTTCTTTTTCGTTACATCATATGATGTAATTTTATAACTTTTTTCTGGTCACACAAAATTCTTAACAGGACTGAAATAGAAATTTCTTAAAATTACACGACATGGAAAGTTATAGGACATTGAATTTGAATTTAATTAATATTACAATACACTGAACGCGATGATGTCATGTAAAAATAAAGACTGTCAAGAACAGAACCATAGACTAATGTAAACAAAGTGTCAAGTCCAGTCGTGCACCAAAGTATTTGTTTTAAGCAGTTTTCCCGCGAGTGAGGTTCCCGGAGATCTTCATTATGTAGGGATGCGGTTCCGGAAGCGGCTCCATTTTAACACCATGTTGTTCTCTGTGATGTTACTCAACTTAGGATTCGGGGAAGAAAATGAAAGGTTGAAGTGAATCCTAAAAAAAATGTGAGCTGAAAAAAATTTCTGTCGCTAAATAAAATAAATTAATTATACCTAAATTAAGGTTTAATTTTTTGAAGAGATGTGAAAATTCCATTATTGAATCATATAAACAAAAACTAAAACAAAACCAATTCCAATTGGAAAGTTTCTCTTCCAATATTCAGTGATTTTATTATTTACATAATTTTTATTTTACACGTTGCCAATTTTACATAATTTTTTATTTTACACGTTGCAAAATTTTACTGGCGTGTAATTTCCAACTAGCACTGAAAATTCCGTCATATATGATGCTTCTTTTTATTTACATCATATGTGATGTGATTTTACAGATTTTTTTCGTAGTGTGTATCGCTTGTTTACCTGTAAAAAGATCAATCAATAAGTCTTTGAAATTTTATCTCAAGCTATTAATTATTTCAGGCTGATTTTTCTCTGTACTCAAAATAAGCAAAAAACAAAAAAAAATAAAATCGCCAGTATTGCGCCAGTAAGTATAGAGGATTATAACACATTAGATATATCTCGCCAAAAGAAATGTTACAATCATCCGCACATTTATCACTCTACACACAACGAAAAAAATCTGTAGAATTACATCATATATGATGTAAATAAAAAGAAGCATCACATATGACGGAGTTTTCAGTGCAATTTGAATATTACACCTCTGTAAATAAAAAAAAACATGTAATATTAAACTCACATGGAAAATTCCGTCTTTCATGACGTTTCTATTTGATTACATCATATGTGATGTAATTTTACAATTTTTATGCGCTTTCTCATTTCCAATAAGAATTCCAGTCATAAATAATGCTGTTTTTATTGCTTTTCAAGATTATATTGAAATTAATTTACATTTTTATAACAACACTCAACAGAAAACTTAAAAATCAATAAAAACCAAGTTCCATGGCAGCAGATTTTTCGATGTGCTTTCCCATGTTGTTGAAGAGCGCACCCCTACGGCGGTTTTGAACGGCTATCCAAGGTTTTTCTTACGACCCTTGTCCATCTCTTCATCGCGAAAGTCGAAAAATTTGTGTGCATAGATGCACCGGATGTCGAAGGAAAATGAATAATAAATAGGTTATTATCAGTTGATTAGATCCGCATCGAACCATCTGTTTTAGCTCAGGCGACCTGAAACAGTAATGAAGTTGATTAGCAACGCACCCATCTAAGCATATTTTTATTTTGTAACATTTAATGTTATGATATTTAAAAAAACAGCTCATGCTCACCTATTTAGAATAATCGATATCCTGTCATCCTTAATGATTCTCTCGTTGTAGGACGGAATTTAGCTATATAGGAATCAACTTGCATGATATTCATTTGATGAAGGAGTGTTTTAAGATATCAGATCATTCACCTCGTAGACGGATGCACTGTGTGTGAGACACATATCCGGGTTTATGTTTTTACTTTCACATCCGCCAAATTTCATCTGAAGACCATAGCATGTAGTGAGTACAAAGAAACAAAACAAAGGGAAAAGGGAAATGAAAAAGATTGTTACCTCATATAACACTCGCGACACACAATGGTCAATGAATAGTCCTTTCTACATGAAGCTGCCTGCCATCCTGCTGTTCTAAAGAATAATAAAACTGTTACTAATTGACTCGTCAGGCAACCACCTAGTTCCTAGTTTAAATTTATCCACGATTTTCTACACATATGTAACAATGTCAAAATTTCGGCATCAGCTAAACGGCTGCATTCATAAAATAAATGTGCCGTGTAGAATGAAATTTAATAACAGTGCCTTTGCACATATCTACAAAATTTGTCCTTATCTTAAATTTGTTTTGTTTTTTTTTTTAAGAATTACATTCTAACCAGGATCAATTACAAAAATTAAACACTATAGAAAACACAATCAAGTTTAATTATTCATGCGGTGGCTTATGTGGTAAAATTAATTGGAACACAGAATTAAACGTTGAGTTGACAAAGATTCCTATGCGTATTCAGCTTAAAACTTAACTAATCACAATTTAAATTGAGCAACTTACTTCCAAGCTCTGTTCTTCCCGAAGATGTTTAGGGTTCCTTATGGGCAATTTCCAGCCGTTTCCTCCACGTTTGGGGTTCCACATATTCCAGTGACAAACCATCAAAAATTTGAGGCAGCTTTTACACTAATGCAACTCTTCTATACTGCTTCTTTCCATGAGTCAGATCATCCAAACGATTCCTCATCTCGAACGAATCTTCGGGATGATTCATCCGCCTCCTCAGTGCTGGAAGCATAATCCAAAAGAAGAATTACAAAGGGTAGAAAAATAAAAGAAATAACCTTACCGTTAGTTGATGAGTGCAAAAATTAACCGAGGAAGTTCTGTTTAACTTTTCGGATTATTGTTCAGAGGCATTTGTCCAGACGGAAACGGTGCACCCAGCCATCTGGAATGACTTGCAGGGAACCTTCATGAAGTAAGCCCAGCCATCTGAAATGACTTGCAGGGAACCTTCATGAAGTAAGTTGAAATGGTGATCGATTATTCCTTTTCCGCATACCAACGACCTGCACTCACCACAAGGATGCGACTTCCCGGTGAAGGATGAAATTGAATAAATAGGTCACACTATCCCTTCGTCAAATTGGAGGAGTTTTCTGAAATAGGACGGGATTAAAAATATTACTGCTCACACAAAACTGTCGATTCACTTAGTTGAATGTTAGATTTTTCTCACCATTTTAAATTCGGAACAACTCCATTCCACTCCAACAACCGATTTTGGCATAGTCATAGCCAATGAATGATGGCATCAGCACTCAGCAGTATAGACTTGGTGTTCTTATCGCGAATTTCACTCCTTGTACAACAAACTGAGAAAACTACTACACACAAACTGTCAAAAACTTAACGAGTAAGTTATTTTTACGCAACCGAAAGTTTTTTGGGATTTTCTTTTGTTTGCATTGTTTTCGTTCCTTATTTTGTATGCAACTCAAAAGTTTTTCCCATAAAACTTTCAAGTGGGTACTTTTGAAGTTGCCATTTTGTTTGTGGTTTGCACGCGTTGTTGAAGTCGCGATGATTTGTAACGATTTGCGCATCATTTAATCCGGAAGCGCGTTCTTGTAGGTCAAATCAGTGCGATAGTGTGGACTTTTCCCTTGAGCGAGATCCAGCAATTGCTGACATAAGTCAGTTCGGCTGGCTAGAACGTCGACTTTGATAACTCCCGGCATCCACCAGCTCCCCCGGCAGAGGATTTTTTCAGCATGTATATCGATTTCGGTGCTCCTTTTTGTCCGGAGGAAACCGTATCAAGTGAGTGGTAAGGACATTCAATGGTTGTGAGTTTTAAAGTTTATAAACTTATTATAATCTTGCCTGTAGGATAACCGGAATTGTGCCATTTGTGCTGAATGTGTTTACGATCCATGGACGATGGATTGGTGCCGGAAAAGCTGTTCACCACCTGAAGGTGGTTTTCCAAAGAAAATGGCCAGCTACCAGATCAGGTAAATAATAAAAGTTAAAATTAATTCAATTATAATTTTTTTTTGTTTGGTTTGACAGGTACTGCTGATTTTCGTCCAGTAAGGTCCAAAGAAACTATGTTTTGAAGTACTTATTCGAAATTCACGTCGTAGCCTGAATATCATCAATGCTAACAGACTTCAGCGGGATCTGTGCCAGACAGCCCCCCATGGATTAGTGCTCTGCGGCCCTCGCAACGTCCAGCTGGAGCCAACTGTCGCTAAGAAAATTAGAGCTGCTGCTGCCACCAGTGCCACAGTTGCTCTCAAGAAGGTCGAGTGAATAGGTCCGGATGCAATAAATGTTTGGTCAGGACGTCGACTTGGGTTACTTCCGGCATTCATCGGCTCCTCCGGAAAGTATTTATTTTTGTCAGCGGCCCAATTTTGGAGAACAATGTATCGAGATACTCTGAAGGCAATCGAATCAGGTTAGTACCCGCATAATCAATTACAATATATAGAGAATATTCTATATTGTCTCTAAACGTTATCGTTTATTGTAAAGTGAACAGTATATGTACAATAACACAGACCATATTAACAATCTGTATTATGATTATCTGTTAAAGTACCATATGGGGAAAGGGCTGTTAAGCATGTTTACCATTCAAAAAGAGCGATTTTTTCGAACAAATATTTCATGCTACATTATTGGATACGGTTAAAATATCATCCACTTTTGGCGAGCAAAACAATCTACCTGAATGTTCTAGCTACGTTGGAATACAAAATCATAGATTTCATCAACTTCAATGGATATAGTTTGCTTATAGTAGTTTGTAGTAAAAATAACGCTCAATCATACGTTCCGCATATTGTAAAATATTTTTAAAAAGAGCTTCCCTGTACCATAACCAATATAGTTCCAATTCTTTCCCACAAAAAATAAAATAAAATTAAAAAATTTAAATGTTGAGATTTTTATTTTTTATTTCTGATATTATACATGGATTATACAATCTTACCTATTTGTGCAGATCTGCATTGTTCAGCCTTTCAGTAGATTTTTTTTCCGCTCTCCGCTCAGCAGAGATCTTTGTTTCTGTAATTTCATTAGTTTTATTTAATCTCACTAGTTTTTATCGATAATATAATATAGTTTTACTTACTTTTCGCGTTCTGTGTGTTTTTCTCAGCGTGATTCTTTTTTTTCGGAGCCATTTTGAACACAGTTTTCAGTTCCGAACCTGGCGTGGGGTTGCCGACACAAATTTTAACGAAGTGAAGTGAAAATTAGCAGATGCTGAACCCAAGAGCGAAAAAATGCATAAGCTCACAACTACATCTTAAAATAACAATATTAGTTATTATCCGCAAGTGGTGAAATGATAACGACTTGTCTAACTCATACAATGTTGTCAATGTTGTTTTTTTTTTAATTTAATGTCTAATGCTAAGAAAATATAAGGAAACTTTGTCGTACACTGTTAGAGTCCTGGATAAGGTCCAGAGACAATATTCAAAGGTTGCAAATTTTTATTCTCTTATTATACTATACTTACTAAATCATATATCATATTGTCACTGTCACTGATACGATCCTGTCATAATTTATTGAGGTAATAAAATTTTGAACATGTATAATGAAATGATACTTGGAAGATATTTCATACTGGTACTGCTACCAATATATTAAGTTAATAGTTAGTACTATATCCCCAACTGTTTTTAATTATGCGGGTAGTAATCAAATTTCAATTAATAACTGATAACTAAAGCTAGTTATTTTCTGACAGATGCTTCCGGAACCGTGCCAGTATGATCGATCGTATGGAGGAGAAAATGGACAAAGGTGTACGAGATTGATGCACCACCATGAAAGTTGTCGATCATGGAAGAAAGTAAAAGACCCCTCGCAATCGGATCAGGTAAACAATACAATGATTAATGTTAATGAATTCACTAATTTTGACAAAATATTTCGTATGATAGATGGTGCCGATCAATAAAAAATAATCCCACTAAAACGCCGGAACAAGTAGCTTCGTACCACTACAGCGGACTGGTTCTCAAAAGGGCCTTTTCCAATACCCCGGTAGATAAAAGTATTGACGTATCCTCCAAACAAGCAAGCCATCGAAAGCCAAACTGAAGGTTCAGCACCGGGCATGAAGCTTGAAGCAGTAGAAGAACGTCATGCCAACAACAGCCATCGGTGGAATCTGCACAAAACTGCCCCCAATGGACTAGCACTCATACAGTGCTTGCAACGTCCAATTCGAGCCTCGCGTTCTGCCGCCAAAACAGCTGGAGCTTTTTGCCACCGTTGTCCTCAAGACCGTCGAGTGAAGCATACAATAAACTAGTCCGGAACCAATGAATGTTTAATTAACCGCTAAATAAAAAAAAATTAATTGATAAATCAGCTTTTTATTTAATTTCATTCGATTTCAATCGCTAATTTTAACGATCCTACAATTCTACGCACCGGCAAGAAAACATTGAAAAACTTTCCGTTGAGTAAAGTGCACTAAACTTACGTTGAGTTAAATACGCTAAACTCGAAGTTGAGTTTAATGCGTTAAACTTAACGTTGAGTCCCTGCACTTTTTGTCCGAGATGCGTACAAAAAAGTGGCGGTTGAGTTTATTATTTTTGCCGTGTATCCTACCTAGCGAAAAACAAATTTCGGGATCACGATTTCAAAACAAACACAAATTTCCGAGGGTATACTGAAGGCTTTTGTCATTCAATTTTCGTGCTATTTGTTTGTTTCGTTGTGTTCACGTTGGAAAATAGCGTGTTAATTACTCTCTAAATTCAATGGTTTTTTGGATTCATGTTTTTGTAGCTGTGTTAATTTACATGACAAAATCGTTTTACATGTCATGTAATATTATTGTTCTCCAGTTTCAGTGCTGTCAAGGATTCATTTTTTTTGTGAACGAACAAAATCTATAAAATTACATCACATATGATGTAAAGAAAAAGAAGCATCATAAATGACGGAATTTTACATTAGGAAATCGTGTTCTGCGTCATGTAATATCCGTGTGATTCAAATTCAGTGCTGTTATTGATTCAATTATTTTTTATTTTGTAAATTTACATTATGAAATCGCATTCTATGTCATGTAATATTATGGCTCTTCGTTTTCAGTGCTTTTAAGGATTCAGATTTTTTTGCAGTGTACCGGAAAACAGTATGTGTGTTCAATGGAAGTTAGTCGAAACAGGTTGAAATAGGTCGAAACAAGTAGGAATGGATTTTGACAGTTGGTAATCTGTCTCTTTCCAATTGACTTCGATCGATTTCAACCAGGTCGTCCGTTGAACATACTTACACCAATACTAATGCGTGTTTTGTGCGTTTTGCACACGAATTCCTAGACAGACCGAAACAGATCACGGGAAAATTAAGACGCGTTTTTTTTGGCAAAATCGTAAAGGTGTACACTGGACTTCAATTAAACATCAATTTAGCATTCTTTTGGAAAAAGGTGAGCAATAACGGATAATTCTATCAATACACAATAAAGTATGCCATTACTAATGTCGTTTCTATTCCAGACACCTCCTTCAACTTGGAAATGCAAGCACGGAACATTACCGTTACGGTCTGTAGTTGGATGGGTTGGTTTCCCACAAACCGGAGAGCACTGCTTATTGTACTTGGTGAAGGTCGCAAATATACGGAAAACAGCAGTAGTTTTTCATCACCTGCCTCACGGACAATTCTTTTAAAGTACAGTCCGAAAAGTACGATGAAAAATCCTCGATTAGATTTTACCCGTTTTAACTACAATCATCAAGTACGCTCCGATCGGGTTCAGATTTTATAAACCGACTGCTAGGTGAGAAAGTTTAATTTTAAATCGTAAACCTTTTTCATTAAAGTGACATTTCTTTTTTAGACATTATTTGCAACGTCGAGGAAAATCACTAACAATTGTTAGCAATCAGCGGATTCAAAATTGCAACTGGCCGACTATGACAAAACGGAGATCGTTCGCTGCGCAACAAAAAGAACCGAGTAGGAAAATTTTCAAGTGTACCGGAAGGAGCTTGCCGTCATCCAGCACGAGAAATCCGAATGAAAGAATGTATTTTTTGACATCAATCCGTCCATTTTTTAATATCGCGACAATTACCATTAGAAGATCTTAGATCGTTGTGCTGCTGCAAAGATATAAGTACACCGGATTTTTTGTGTTTAATCGTCGTGGAATCCGTTCATATATAGAATACCATTATATTTAACTATCATTAGTGATTTTTTGGGATGATGCATTTAGTTTTGCAATGATTGTGTATGTTAAGGTCGACTAATAAAGCATGGTTTGATTTGGATTAGATTTTAGTATTTATGTCATTTGAAATCATCACATATGACAAATGATGAAAGAAAAAAAAACGATTTGAAAACTAAAATAAAGGGAACATAATATGCAACTGCTTTTTATTTTCATTATTAAAAGAATATGACATTTTAAAAACAAAAGCAAGAATAAAAAAGCATTCTGAAAATCCAATTACTTCTTGTTTTACATGTACTTGAATCTTACATGCATTTTTGGTTACATGCCTCCAGTTTTGCTGCTTTTTTAGCATTGTAATATTCAACTCGCACGGAAAATTCCGTCACATATGATGCTTCTTTTTATTTACATCATATGTGATGTAATTTTCCAGATTTTTTGGTAGTGTGTACTTTCCCTTCAAAGCGTCAGCTTCCGACAGCTATTTAAATGCTACAAAAATATATACAGTTATTTTTTTTTAAGCAGATTTCGGAAGTTTATTTTCCATTCAAATAAATCTATAAGCTACCCCGGGGCACGTGCAAACGTCTTCTACCGCACAGCACAGGTATAATTGCAGGAAGAGTTAGCACAGCAAGAATCCCACCGACTGGAAACACACAGAACCGACTGCCGACTGAATCCAAACATCCAGAGCACATGGAGTGAATGAAATGGCGAAAACGAAACAAAAACATGCATCTCTGTCTGACACACACGCTGCATGTGTGTTAGTGTGGTAGAAATGAATCCTGCTTTCGAGCTGGATCGGTTTCGACTAGTTTCCACCGATTTCAACTTGCTCCGTTGAACAACGACCAGACCTGTTTCGACCAAAACATGAGCCCGTTGAACAACGACCACTTGACAGAAACTAGTCGAAACCAATCGCTACTTACGATTGAACGCAGCTAGTGTGAATTTTGATGTCATCAGAATTGCTCCATCACTTAAACAAACGTTGAACCTAATATTGCTTGTATGTAGTTTCCTTTTTTCAATTATTTCTTATTCCAAAGCATATCGTACTAAAAATGTACAAACATGTTTCGCATTTTTAGGTGTACAATAGACTTAGTCGATTTGTGGTCATTTTTTAATTTCTCAAACCCTGGGGTCTAAAAAGCTTCGTGTGGAACCGTGTCTGCTAATGGTTTTTGTGCCAATTTATAAATTCTCTAAAGGAAATTTTCCGCTGAACAGCTTCATCGAAGACCGTAACTCTGTATCTATTAGTCAAAAAAGTTATTAGCTGTTTAACAGGGGTATGTCTTTTGACATTGAAAAATAATAAATTTAATTGGCATCACTGCTTTTGCCTCACAAAGTACGGCATGAAAAGTAATCATGCAATAACTCGGCACCCAGCAGTGATGTCAATTGATTTTATTGATTATCAATGCCAAAAGACATACCGCTGTTTAATAACACTAGTTTACAGCATTTTTGAACTCAGTAAACTGAAAGTCATTTCCAATGTGAAATCTGGCGCTGAATCCGAAAATGAAATTCAAAAAAATCGCAGTAGAACCGTTTTTGAGTTATGCTCCAAATATGAAATTTCGAAAAAATTAAAAAAGTTCTTGTACATAGAATAAAATATCTCGGACGGCATAACAGTAATTTGAAATCTCTCTTTTGCATATTGAAGGTGAATAAATTTTCTATCGATCATCTGAACACTGTTTTTGCGTTTGACCAACAGTATTGTTGATATTAGTGACTTTGTGAGAAAAAAAATTATAAAAAACGCATTTTTTTAGAGAATTTTAGAGAAATTTTGTTTCAACGAAAGTTTTAGACTCGATGGTAGCATTTAAAAAATCTGATTTTCTTTTGCGCTTGAATTTCAATTCAAAACAAAGATTTCAAGTGGTTATTTATCAAAATCGGTTGAGAATTGAAGAAGTTATGGCTACTTTACCATAACTGTAATTTTTGCAGTTCTTAATAATTTAACGAACCGCAGTACACTTATCATAGTATAGGAAGAATGAAACATGATAAATCTCACTCGTTCCAAGGCAAAATTATTTATTAGCTTATCAGAAGGTCACATGCCAAGTTTCAGGAAGATCTGACCATAGGGAGGGGTTGCTCGAGTCTCAAACGCGAATAAAATTTTGAGGTATTTTGCCCGGAAGAAACGAAAAATACTGGTTTTTCATCAATAACTTTTTTCATCACTAACTGATTGTCTTTTATGGATGATTTTCTTAAAGCCTAAGTTGAGACAAATATTTCACCCGAAGACTGTAACTCGATTGGATTTGAAACAGAAAAGTTATTTCGGTTCAATGATTGTATTTTGGTCGAAAATTCTCGTATACAACGCAATGCGTAAAAAGTACTCATTGCGTGTTGGACAAAATTTGCGGCTTTTGAACCGCAATAAGTTTTCTGTTTCAAATCCAATCGAGTTACAGTCTTCGGGTGAAATATTTGTCTCAACTTAGGCTTTAAGAAAATCAACCATAAAAAACAATCAGCTAGTGATGAAAAAAGTTATTGATGAAAAACCGGTATTTTTCGTTCCTTCCGGGCAAAATACCTCAAAATTTTATTCACGTTTGAGACTTAAGCAACCCCTCCCTATGGTCAGATCTTCCTGAAACTTGGCATGTGACCTTCTGATAAACTAATAAATAATTTTGCCTTGGAGCGAGTGAGATTTATCATGTTTCATTCTTCCAATACTATGATAAGTGTACTGCGGTTCGTTAAATTATTAAAAAACTGCAAAAAATACAATTATGGTAAAGTAGCCATAACTTGTTAAATTTTCAACCGATTTGGATAAATAACCACTTGAAATCTTTGTTTTGAATTGACATTCAAGCGCAAAAGAAAATCAGATTTTTTAAATGCTACCATCGAGTCTAAAACTTTCGTTGAAACAAAATTTTCTCTAAAAAAATGCATTTTTTATAATTTTTTTCTCATAAAGTCACTAATATCAACAATACTGTTGGTCAAACGCAAAAACAGTGTTCAGATGATCGATAGAAAATTTATTCACCTTCAATATGCAAAAGAGAGATTTCAAATTACTGTTATGCCATCCGAGATATTTTAATCTAAGTACAAGAACTTTTTTAATTTTTCCGAAATTTCATATTTGGAGCATAACTCAAAAACGGTTCTACTGAGATTTTTTTGAATTTCATTTTCGGATTCAGCGCCCGATTTTACATTAAAAATGTTGGTCGGCTAATCAAGTTCACGATTTTTTTAAAATTTTGTAAACTAGTGTAACTAATAACTTTTTTGCCTAAGATACGAAGTTACGGAAAATTTCATTGAAAGTATTTATAAATTGGCACAAAAACCATTAGCAGACTCGGTTCCACAGAAGAAAGATATCGATTTTTCAGTACAAAATATTCGATTTTCTCATACAAACATAAAACTTCAAATTTACTCATGTAAACGATACTCAAAAATTCTGCAAAAAATCATGGATGAGTTTGAACCAAAACAAAGCTTTTAGACCCTAGGGTTTGAGAAATTCAAAAATTACTCCAAATCGACTCAGTCTAGTGTACAATTCGGAAAGCGTTTTTTGTTTGCTTGATTTTATTTAGGCTTTATTTTTAAAAAATAATCAGGAAAAATTTCTTGTCACTTTCTATTGTTTTAAATTCTGAAATTACGGCTGAATGCGTCTATCTTCTTTTGAAGCAATTCAATCAGATTGATATATTTTTAAATACCGTAATACGAAGTTAATGTCTGCTCAGACAGACATGTCTATCGAAAAAATGAGATATTTAGATAGGAAAGAGTGGAGTATTTTGGACCACCCTTTTGTTTTTCTATTTTTTTTAAACTTTTTTTAATCGGAAGAAAAAAAAAATTAAAAATGCTATGGCATTCTATCGAGAAAAAAACGTTTCTTCTGAGGAACGAATTGATATTTTAAATAATTTATCATGCCCAAGTTCTGGTTGTTTTTTTAAAGTGAAATTTTTGCGACGTCAATATGTTCGACAGCTCCGACTCATTAACAGTGCTGAATACCATCCTTAAAAAAGTTAACCCATTTTTGAAGCCCAATATCATGTTTAACATGACTTTTTTCGAAATTCAACCTTGGGAAGAAATATTTGTCATAGTTTACGCTTTAAGAAAAACCGTATTAAAAAAAATCATCCGAAGGGAACCAAAGTTATTAGCTTAGCTTAGCTTAGCTTAGCTTATAACTTCGTAGGGTTTTTTTGGTTTACTTTTTTATGATCGGAATCGTTACTAAAAAACACATTTCGAATTCCATGATCGTAGGCGTGGCTCAGTAGAACGTATTCCACATCGTCAATGGTTGCTACTCCGTGATTGACCGAGGCCATCAATTTTGTCCAGAGGTCAAAAGAACGGTGTCTGGGATTGACAACACATTCACAATGAACAAAACTGATGCTCTCTCTTTAAACATCAATAACGGCGCCGGCCACGTCCTAGTAGTCAATAGATAGAAAGGAAAATTAGAGAAAGGGACGATAGAAAATAAATTCATGCTTTAGGACCGAGGTCACCTCTGCATCCTAGCAAAACAATTTTCTTGTGAATGGGGGAAAAAGGATATGATCAGGAGACACTTTTGACCAGTGTTATGCGATCTGGATAAAAAAAACAATTTTTCTAAGCTTTGGTGAAATTTTTCAATTTACAGGTGATGTAACAAGTTTGATTGAAAATATTTACCAAACAAAAGAACTGCAACTTTGCTACACAACTGGTACATGTACAATTTTAACTAGATCCTTTTGGTTCACATCTCTCAATCATTTTATGTAAACTGAATCCGGAACACAGGTTGCAATTGATTATAAACAAAGATATTTTAAAACAGCTAATGATGCAAACCAAACCTATCTGAAAACATCCTAAATGAACAAAACAGAACTCAGACGGTTCAGAAGCAAATCTATCTAGAACATCACCAAAATAAAAAATGGAACACAAAAAAGTTTCCTATCGTCTTGACCTACAAGGGACTGAACTTTGGGTGCACAATTTCAATCGTTCCACAGAGAATGAAACTAGAATTCTGTACCAACACGTGAAAAGGATCTATCTCCAAAAGTAAACAAAACCAATTTCAGTACCTCATGATAGGCGAACATTTGCACTACTTAACGGTAGAACCCTTTTCAGAAAATATTGTTCCGTTACATTAAAAACTCAATTTGAGTAAAGGATCTATAAACATTCTAAAACCAGAACTGCCATCACATTGATATACACCCTTTACTCCGGAAAATTTTTTCACTACTACTCCGCAAACAAACTCAAAATAATCAATTTGACTCTTTATTGAACATAAAAACATAGTTGCAAATGAATGCGAGCTTATAACTAAAGCTAAAAAAAAATAGCAAAGGGTGTATAAACAGGTTAGACAAAATATTACGTGAGCAAGGTTCTATCTACGGTAGCGCGTTGTTTTTTCATGAAAATTGAAATTCCTCTATTCTAACACATAGTTCCTGCTATCTGCTTCTAAAAATCGTTTGTCTTGCATAAAAAGCAAAAATTTCAAGTGATTTTTAATTAGGGATTTAAAATAGATTTTATTTTATTCAAACGCATTTTTCTCGATGCGCCATATATGGAGATTGATCCTTTTTACGTGTTGGTAAAGATTTAACACTTTATTCAACATAAAAACATAGTTGCAAATGAACGCGAGCTTAAAACTGGAGCTAAAAATGAGAAAATAGTAAAGGGTGTATAAACAAGGGAGACAAAATATTATATGAGCTAGGTTCTATCTACGATAGCGCGTTGTTTTTTCATGAAAATTGATATCCCTCTATTCTAACATGTAGGGGATGCTTCTAAAATTCGTTTGTCTTGCATAAAAAGTAAAAATTTCAAGTTATTTTTAATTAGCAATTTAAAATAGGTTGTATTTTTTCAAATGCGTTTTTCTCGATTCGCCATATATGGAGATACATCCTTTTCACGTGTTGGTACAGAATTGTCTTCAAAAGTGATTTTCCTTTCATTTCAAGTAGAACTAACCGGTAACATTGGGAACATCTACAACTGACTAACAGGGCTAACATAAAACTAAGCGCGTGAACGCCATTTTCTAGCCAGAATAGATGTTCTAGCCAGAACTAGATGTTCTAGCCAGAATGTTACCGCCACTTTGCTGGCGACCCAAGTTGGGCGACAGAGGAGGAGGAATCTTGCCGAGCCTGGTTCTTTTGTCCGCATCCAGCGATCCTCCGCTTTGCTTCGACACGATAGTCTTCGGCGTTGTCGTCGAATTGGAATCCTACTCATTTTCGATGCTTCCGGCCTGTGGTTCCGGTCGGATCGGTTCCGGTTGGATTTGAGCTTCCAAAACGTGCCTTCGGGTTGAACTCGAACTCCGAGTCTCGATTAAAGCTTGGGCTACTGAGATCCGACCGGCTGGAAGAAGTCGAGGTCGGAGAGTCTGGCCTGTCGGCATCATTGGTCACCGGTTGGGGTGGCCTCATGCCGTCCGGGTAGCGTAGCGAGGTCGGCGGTCGGTAGACTAGCTTCGGATCGAGATTGGTTGAGAGAGTTTTTGGTGCCACATGCACGTGATGTTGATTCCCGAAGACATCGTGCAAGCTTGGTGACAGATCCGACGATTGTATTTCCGATACGAAATCGCTGAGCGACGAGTACGATGAACTGGTGCTCTCGGCACCCTCGGAATCCGAACCACTCTCATCGGTCGGTTGGCTTTCGAGCTGTTGCATGCCCTTGAGAGCACCGTTCAGCGAACTGTTGTCGTCCCAAACGGGGAACTTGATAGGCGTCAACGTATGGGCATACCACTTCTGTTTATCACCAACCTGCGAGGGATCAAGAACACCGGTCTGCACCCGAAGGAAGGCCACGTTCGTTGGCGTCAGAGACCATTCGGCCAGCCATTCGACAGCTTGCGTTCGAGCGAATCTGTTCAAGAATGCTGATGCCCGAGGTCTAGAACGTAGGAAACTGTTGATCTGGAACGCGACTACCGGTCGCGGATATAGGCGAAGGGTTCGCGTGTGTTCGGTAAAATTGGCCAAGGTGTTCTGCGAGTTGAAAAACCGAACCATGGCGACACGAGTCGCTACGTCAACTGAATCGACATCGGTCCCATACAGGAACGGGTTGGGCGGGGGAGGCCTAATGGGGCTGGATTGCCCAGGGGTTCCGGCCGCTCCGGAGAACGAATTCCGCTGGCTATTTTTTCCTGATCCGGGCACTTGTGAAGGCTGGGGGATATTCTGGGGTAAGATATCCGAAGGGAACCAAAGTTATTGATGAAAAACTAGATTTTCATGTTCCTCCCGAAAAAAATGTCTCAAAATGCCATACAAACTTCAGGCTCGTTGAGCGACCCCTTCCCGTGATCCGATCGAGCCCAAATTTGGCATGAGATCTTGTACTAGGCCTAGAATCAATTTTAGCCTGCAGCGCATAACATTTCACAGCTTTTGAATTTTCTCTATAAATTTAGGGCATATATTAGACTGCCACTGTGCAAACTGGACATTCACAAGGAATCACTCACACGACCGAACCATAAAGCTTGAATACATAATGAAGCGCCACGACAAGCAAGCTTTCACTAACGTACACAGACATATAGAAAGCGTGGAGGCTTTAGGGATCACTCTTATTTTGAACTGGTATCAAGTCACTAATAGACTGTGGCATACCACACATCTCCCTTCTGCCACGATCACCAATATGCAAACTGTAACATTCACAAAAATCATTCAACATGCAATACACAACTAAACCCCATCAAGGTTTTCTAGGTACTCAATCTCAAATTACAGGGTTGCTAGCGATTTTTCGTTTTGAAATTCCAAAGTTTTTCCCGGTTTTTCCCAGGTTTTCTCCCGGTTATAAATGCTGATTTTCCCGATATTTATTATACTCGTTTTTGAAATAAAATCATGGTACATAAAAATACTCAATTTAAAGGGCTTCAAATTTCTACTTATTGTATTCCAAAACTTGTTAAACGGTTAGAAATCATGACAAACACTTCGGCGTCTTCTAACATGTAGTCTTTCCGTATCAAATTGACAGGTTTTCATGATTTTTTTAACACATCTAACGAACTCCACAATTTAAACAATTTTGAAAAAATAAGTTCGGTAAAATTGATCTTGAAACTATAATGTAGTACTTTTAAGCCGATATAAATTTTCTAGAATTTTTAAAGAGTTCTAGAAAAACAGGTTGAGTATGGTGGGGTAAAAGCACAGACTAATATTAGTCTGTGGTAAAAGTACGACCTAAGTGCTATCCGATTTTTAGACAATTTTGCTGTTGTTTTTCCAAAAAACCAAGAGCAACATTTGATTCCTTAGACTTTTATCTCTCTTTTAAAAAATTACGAAGATAATCGATCGGCGCATATGATAGCAGTAGTCAAAATGCCTAACTGCTGTCGAAACGTACTCTTACCCCCCCCTCTGGGACAAAAGTTCGAATGATGTGGGATAAACGTAAAATCATTCAAAATTCCACATTTCTGCATGAAGTCAAGAGGAAAACTATTTTATACCAATTTGCCTACATCAGCAGCTTCTGTGTTCATTTCTGATACAAATCCTTTACATAGGCAAACAAGCTGAGCTGATTCGGAGTTCTCCACTAATTGTTTATATTCGTCTGGTTTACGAAGTCCAGCTCTCATCGTATTTGAGCAATTGTAGATTCAAAAATATGTGCTGATGTTTCCAGTGCATTTTAAAAAATGTTAAAACTTTGGATTCAGAATATCATTTGTACTTTTGCCCCATTTGCAGTTTGTGCTTTTGCCCCTTTAAGATTTTTTTGTGATTCATAAAATGCAATTTTCCCTCATTTCATATCTGGATGTAGGCAGTAGGCAGTCCAAATCATTATCAATCCACGCCAGAGTTTGGAATTTTGCTGTTCCCAGTTTGTGACAATCTTTAAACGTACTTTCACCCCACCTTACTCTATAATTTGTATAGAAATAAGTTAACAATACATCGAAACATATTATAAAATCAACATGTATAGAGATTTGTCGTACCAAACTTAAAATTGTCAGATTGCAGGAAAATATTTAGTTATTTTCTAAATGCAGTTAATTTTAAGATATGTTTTTTTTTAAATACAAAACAATAAATAACTCAAGTAATAGTCATTTGAACTAAAGATTCGTGAAAATATAGAAATCGTGTATAAGACAGGGCTGAGCTTTAATTGTTTGAGTGTAAAATATTATTTTTTTTTATCAAGGTTAAGACCTTAGATTTCGTAAACTTCAAGCAACAGCTTAACGTAGAATGGATTAAAAAACTTAACACTTCCAATGTAATGCTTCGTTCCTCAGGCGAATTCAAACGAAATACACAACAACAATAACAACATTGGGAAATCAATTTCTCTTTCTGGTGAAAAAGAGGTATAACTCTGCTAAAAAACGTCTCACGCTGCCATATTATTTGCTTACGGAGAGCGAAAAAATAAGATAACTCATATTTCTCCGCAATTAGCTAAAAAAGCGACTCAAACTTCGTTTGTTTACTAATGAACGAAAATAAGCGTTTATGAGAAAATATCAAACATGTCAATTTTTCCGGTGAGGTGCCGAAATTCCCGGTATTTTCCCGGTTTCCCGGTGACGTGATGAAATTCCAAAGTTTTTCCCGGTTTTCCCGGTTTTCCCGGTTCGCTAGCAACCCTGAAATTATGATTAAACTAGCTAACCCGGTAAACTTCGTTTTACCTTTAAATAAATAAATCGTAATTAATGTTTTATTTCATCTACACATCGTGTTCGCGAATCGATTTTTATGAAAATCGTAGCAAAATTGTACGGCTTGTGTCCCATTTCAAGTTGATTTTGTAAGAGGAACCCCCTTCCATAAAAAGTAAGATTATTGAAACTATTATACAAACCATCTCTGACCCGAAAAACCCTCGGATACCAAATTTCACTTCATTCTGACCGTCCGTTTATATGTGATGGTGTTACAAAGAAAACGCCTCCATTTATATAAGGTACACCGGTGTAAGTGTGGACGGATTTTCGTATAGTTCAACTTTAAAAAATCATTAAAAAATCAGCAGTTGATCAATTTTGATAAAATTACGTTCAATGTGATGTAGAATATGTTTTTTACAAACGCTGAAGAGATGAGCTTGAAAGAAGCAAAGCGAGAAAAGTTATCACGTAAATTGTTATAGACTGCACTTATCCCGCTTTATGGGGTGGACGGTAGATTTTCCCTATGATTTTTCAGGAAATTTTCAACAAATTTGTGTTTTCTTGATTGAATACGATACTTTATTGCTCGAACTGCCTAAAGTTGAAAATAGAAAATTCGCAAAAAGTCGATGCAAACATCCGTTATTGTCGGAATTGTATCTTTTTCACAGTTATTGGATAGATTACAAGTAAATTGAACATACTGCATTAAAATCTTGAAAAAATAGTCCACAGTATTGTTTTAATAGCCATCGTCTACCCTTACCCCGTGTCCACACTTACCCCGGTGTACCTTTTATAAGATTTGGAAATAGCATTGACTTAGCGTCCAGACACGATATTTCCCCTCTTGCGCCTCAAAGTTATTTTTTGTAATATAGAACACTTTTTGAGTTGTTATTTCGTAGATTTGTTCAAAAACTTGAAAATTTGATTTTTTTTATGAAACAGCATTTTAGACCTTTTCCTTCCGGTGCACCGCGGTGGTACCTAAATGTGTTTGATGTTCTTGAGCCCTAAAATCTTTGTTTCGTATACAACTAGTTACAAGCAATGTTTGTGTGTGTGGGGATGGCTACCACGCCATTGATCATGTTGTGTGGACGTGTGAACGGTTAGATCGATCGAGGACTTGGCTACTGGATACCCTTAGGGCCCGACGTAAATTACCTGGTGTCCCAATTCGAGACATCTTGGCAAGCTTTGATCTTGAATATTTGTACCCTATTTACAAATTTCTTAAAATGTCTGACTTGGTCGTCTAGTCCTCCTAACTTTGTGATTTCCCCCTGTATTTGTACCCTATTAATGTTTTCTTTGTCTAATTGATAGAGCAATCTTCCATCCGATGGGTTTGACAAACCCCACCAGAAGGCTGGCCAGGAAGACGACTACCTGGGGTAGCTACTGCAACCACAGCTACAGAATGCCACCACCGAACGCAGATGGAAAATCGTTTTATAGTGAACCCTACACGTCCCCCTTCCCTCTCCCAAACTAGAATCAAAGCTAACGTTGAGTCGCCGCGACTAGTACGGCTCCCCCTCTACTAACATAGATTAATAAGTGATCCACTCGGCAAATTGAAACTTCATAAGTAAAATGCCTTAATAAACAAACCTATGATTAAAAAAAAAGCCCTAAAATCAGTAAGAATGCCTGAAATTCCGTAGATTTCGAGGATGGATCAGTTTTTCTATTGTATCCACAGATGTGGAATCAACTGATCATTTTTTTCAATGAAAAATATCGATGTTTTGGACTTTCCCTTTATGTCATCTTTAATTATGTTTGCTCGACACGTATGTACCAAAAGCAAAACTAGGCGCTCTTACAATTAAAAGGACTTTCTCAACTCTTTTCGTTTAAAAAAATACAGCAAAAATAGCATAAGCATTACAGTACATTTCACAGAATATCTCTACCGTTTTATTACACGAACTTAAAATTCACTTTTGTTCAAATGTGCGTGTTGAAACGTTTTCTATACAAATGGTATACCTCGATTTTTTAGTTTAAAAATGGGGTTTTCATCTGCCGGTGGTTTAAAAACGAGGAATTTTGACAGATCTTCTGTGATCTATTACAAGATGAGTTCACATGCCAGTAGTAGATAATACATCGTTTAATTTCAAACCCTGCTCAAAAATCAGGCGTTCGAAATCTTATATTCACGTTTTAAATCAATCTGACGAATACAGCGAATATATAAATGGTATTTTGTTACTTGTAGTCTCTCTTACATTTAAATGATGGGAAGATGAAAAATGTCGACAAATGTTCTTATCAAGTGAAGGAATCTTTAAAAAAAGAAAAGTACAAAATAAAATAAACTTACGACCTTGGATAACAGCCGTTGCAGCTCATTGAGAAATTTTCTGTTGAATGTGCCAGTCAGTCGAGTCAAAACAGCAGCTCTATGAAAGGTAATTCGCCTGGGGAGGTTAAAAAACATTAAGATAAGTTAGCATAACCTGTGGGCGCATTACAGTTGGACTGAGTTCTACTCACCTCAAGAAACTTAGTCCACTTTTTGCCACCAGCAAACAGCTTCGACAAGTCTTCGATTTTCTTGAATTTACCATTGATTGTGCTGTGGATACAAATTAAGAATAAATTAGGCATAGCACTTTTTAAGAGGGATTTTGAATAATCGTACCGATGAGTGACAATTTGATATGACATTTTGAGTCCAACGGTGGGAAGAATTTGCACCTCTTTGATCGTGCCTCGGTTTACGAGATCTAACACTGCCTTTCCGTGTTCGGAGGCAACCTTCTTGGCACCCTTTTTACTGCCAGCAGCGCTCGGAGTTTGGAAGTAGCTGGCAATCACCTTGTTGCTGATGGTCATTGTAACGGCTTTTCTTCTCATGACCGGTTCGGCATTTTCCTTTTCGTCCTCCTCTGCGAGGGTTTCGAAGCGAGGCTTCTTCTTGGTTGAAGGGCAGCAGCCTTTCTTGTGTTTGTGTCCACCGCCCATGCTTTTACGCATTGAAATGCGGGTGCTACGACGTCGAACCTGACCATCGTTTACTTCCCACAGGTAGCTCTCGTCGATAGTGGTGGGTTTGCTGGATTTGGCGACTGCCGGATGTATAAGGCTTGCGTTTGGATCGATACCGTCGAAAGCTCGACGAGAGCCAGACAACCTTTTCGAAACTCTGCGACGCACTACCACACCACTTTCGTCGGCTTCCTCCTCGTCGCTATCAACGTTTATAACTTCCCAACGGCGAGGCGTTTTTGTGTTCATCACCACAGTACCATCTAGCTCGTCGACGGAATCGTTGGCTGCCGAAGCCTTCGCCTGGTCCTTCAGACGTTGCAGGGCCGGATTACGAATCCCGGTTCCGACGGGTGCTTTTCTCTGCGACTGCGTCATTTGACGTGGTGTGCTTTCAAATTTTGGCACCTGGGAATCGTTGATGGTCGACATTTCGCAGCGGATCGCTTCTTGTATCTCCCGGCGGATTATGTCCCAGGGGATGGCAGGCGCACCTTCGATGGCCACAGGTTTCACTTGGTCACTGCTGTCCGGTTGAGAGTAAGCGTCGGATGCTGCCGGTGTAGCCGGAATAACGCTAATCGAAGGTATTGCTCGGGCCGGCACCGCCGGTTGTTGGATGTTTTGCATTTTTTCGAACATTTGTGCCAGCTTCTGTTCGATGGTGGCCTCGAATGTTTCCATACACTTTTTAACAATGGGGCTGAAACTGAAGGGAAAAGTTTTATTAGAGCTTTATTTAGAATTTTATATCGGATGATCTACAACTCACCTGCTGTTTTGAGAGGTCGTGCTCGTAGTTGCCACAGACGAGGAGCAAGCAACGGGTTGATCAACCGAAGTCGAGCTGGACAAATTGAGGCTGAAGATGGAGGACCGTGAATCGGCCGGGATGCATTCGAAGTCTTTCTCCATCATGTCGCTGAACCTTGGGAAGGCTGCCGGGGGTGGGGGTGGCATCATGGCAGCCATCTGTCGTTCGGCATTCTGGAGCGCGGCCTTAGTCGGTGGGACCACAACGACACCAGGCGGTGGTGCGGGGATCTGGAACTCTTGGGCAGGCTTTTTAACCGGTACTGGTGCCACCGTAGAGTTAAGCTTTCCATAGTCCAACTTTCGAATCTTACTTGGGGTGCAGAAAGTGTTGCCGTGAACTTTCTTCACTGAAGAACCACCACCGGCCCCGTGTGGACGTTTTGCCGATTTGGGCGTTTTGGCATTCAGGTTACGAGATTTCAACACTGAACCTGGTACGTACGTCTTGGCAGGTGTACGAGCGCGTTCCTTTGCCTGAAAAATTAAATGAAGAATGGATTATTGATCTGGGACACAATGTGACGATACGATCAGTAAGGCACGCGAAAGCACTCGTGCAAATCGAACAGCAGTTTACGTTTCTCATATGTTGTAAATAATCCATCATCAGTTTCGAATCTTAGGCATAGTAAGAACGCAATATTATAATATAGTTGATTCACTTTGAAAACTTAAGTGGGAAATCAATATTGACGTACTGCAAAATTACGGTGTACAATTACCTACAATCCGATCAAAGGCAGGAAGTAACTTGATTCTATCTGACAAGGACAAACCACAAAAATGGAAACCGCCACTGCCAGCCTAAGTGCTGTGAATCTTCTTCACTCACATTCGATCACATTTGGGTGATCGTGGCGTGGTTCATGGTGTGAATAAATCTTTGATGAAGATTGACCATAACGGTTTTTTCTTTCATTCGTCGTCTAATTTAGCTTTAATGCTCCGAAAACAAAACAACTTTCCACTAAAGTAACGAACAAGTTCAATTGGATCAGAATTCAAGATCAACTAAGTTCTATGCAAATGCTAAAAATAGTAGGTACGACGCGTAGTATGACGCGGTCCCGATTCTGCTGGAGTAAAACAAGCAGCAGAGAGCGCTAGAATGAATGAACGCAACAATTTGAGACAATCAAACTCAATTCGAGTCTTTACTATAGTCTAGTCTAGGATGGATACTATGTACCATACTTTTTATCATAGGTAACCTATACATAGTATTCCAGGACAAGTGATTTGAAAGATTGTTTCCCACAAGACTTCCGCTGCAAGATTACTAGTAGAACTGTCTCACGTCACGTAATCCCTTTTACACTAGATAACGAATTTTGAACGATCTAAATATTTACCTACTTCGTTCCAGCGATCTTTGCCTGCCTAACGCCTAAAGCAAATTTATGGATTGTTAAATACTTACCTAATTTATATTTTGGTAATTAGCACGCAATACTAACACCACAAAGCCGGGTGGACGCGCAAGAAAAAAAAGTTTTGTTCTCTAGTGTTATTAAAGCTATAGAGACCCAACCGCGGTAAGTAAATTGTACAATTGAACTCTGTATAATTATAGTGCTGAATCAATCGGTTTACGCGGCTACTCCCGTGCTGTGACAAACCAACTAATCTATAAATATGAGTCGGCGTTTCCAAACCGCAGCAGTAATCTGAATTCCGTCCGTTTAGATCGAGATTTGGTTGGTTCGTGTCGTACAATTATTTACGGGTTCAGGACTAGTTTTTGTTTAGTAGTGGGTATTGTCACCATCAGCCAAGCAAAGGTGGAAACCGGAAATGGATGGCTTTGATGAGGTAGGTCCGGCCTAAAGTTAACTTCCTCAAATTGATTATGACGACACAAACATAATAGGGAGAGCAGGATTAGTGTCGGATCATTAATCTGCAAAAAAAAAACAAATACCTATACCTACTTGAGCATTCTGGTTTTATTCCTTAGTGGTCTAACTTGTTACTCAGAAACAGAATTTAGAACCAGTAGTTTGGATCAATTCTGGGATACATAACTCAAAAATTAAATAAAACAACTATTATTCCTGCAATCAAACATTCAAACAATCAACATTAAAAACTGCCGGTTAGAAAGTGAATCTGATAAATTGGATTGTTGAATCTGCGCAGGGTACATATAGGAGTGAATATATTGTATTTTTTTTTATTTATTATCAATCGTTTTAAGGCCTGTTCACGACAGAAAGCTTTTCAATGTTATTAAGTAAGTAAACCAGCTATAATTGTGAAAATTATGTTGTGTTGTTTGTTAAGCCTGCTGTTGAAAAAGTTGAATTGAAGCTGGCAAAGGTGGAGTTAATCCATCGTTGGGTGCTCAACAAAAGGGGTGAAATTTCGAAGGATGGGAACTTTCGATAAATAAAATAGTTAAGGTGTTTGGAGAAATTTATTTTCATGAAGATCTACTGAAATCTACAAGGAAGAGGAGACCAGGAAACCTGAATAAATCATCACAACACTTGATTTAACCATCTCGCTCGTTGCACCCTGCTCGTCTCGTTCCTACCGGATTGGCAGCGAACACCTGTTTTGCAGGACAGTCGTCCTGCATTCTTGCAACATGTCCTGCCCAGAGTATCCGTCCAGCCCTCACATCTTCCGGATACTAGGTTCGCGCGTTCTGCAAGTCGCCAAAGATGATTCTTAACACTCGTCGCTCGAATACTCCGAGTGAACGCAGGTTCTCCTTGAGCAATATCCATGTCTCGTGAACGTAGCGAACAATCGGTCTAATAAGCGTAATGCGTGCGAAGGCTAAGTCTTCTCGACCGCAGTTGCTTGTGAAGTCCATAGTAGGCACGACTTTCGCTGATCATTCGCCGCGGATCTGCGGTCACCAGTGAGCCGAGATAGACAAAGTCTTCGAATATCTCCAGCTCGTCGCCGTCGATCGTGACCTTGTTATTACTGAACTAGCGGGCTCGGTCGGCCTCGGATCTGCAGGCCGGCGTCTTGGACGTATTTATCATCAACCCAATCCTTCCTGCTTCGCGTTTCAGTTTGCGGTAGATCTCCTCCACCACCGCGGATGATCAGCGTCACATTGGATAGACGATCGTCTTGTCGAAGCCCACTGCGCGATTCGAATGGGCTCGACAATTCATCCGAAATCCGCACACAACACAACGTTCCATTCATCGTCGCCTTGATCAGTCTGGTCAACTTCCCGTAGAAGCCGTTTTCGTCCATGATTTTCCATAGCTCGTCACGGTCGATCGTGGCGTATGCGGCTTTGAAGTCGATGAATAGATGGTGCGTAGGGACTTGGTATTCACGGCATTTTTGCAGGAGGTCGTAGACCGTCCCTCCATGAAGCCGGCCTCATGACTTCCCACGAATCTGTTTGCTTGTGGCGTTAGGCGGCAGAGTAGGATTCTGGACAACAGGCGGGAGTAGACGGCATCTAGGACAGTGGTCGCACGATAGTTCTCACAGTCCAATTTGTCGCCTTTCTTGTAGATAGGGCATATAACCCCACTCCCTTATCCGGACCATCAACCGGTGTAGACAATTGGCCAACTTTTGCGGACCTATTTCGATGATTTCAGCTGCGATGCCATTCTTTCCAGGAGGCAGAATGGCTTCCTTATCTTCACTCATCGTTGGGAGTGGGTCCTCTTTGTCGATGGCTTCTCCGGCGATGTAGCTTCCCTCACCGTCTTGATCTTCTGCATGTCCGCCGTTCAGGTATTCATCGAAGTGCTGCTCCCTAACCTCACGATTGTCCGTCCAGGATGCCTCTGTCCTTATCCTGGCATATTTCGGCTTGCGGCACGAAGCCTTTGCGGGATGCGTTGAGTTTCTGATAGAACTTTCGTGTTTCCTGGGAACAATACAGCTCCTCGAGCTTCTCCTCCAGGCAGCGCTTTTTCTCCTGGAAAATTCGGACGCGCTGTCTCCTCCGCTGTCGATGATTTTCCACGACGAGTGCTTCTTTGAACGACTGCCACCCGCGCCCTACACTCCTCATCGAATCAGTCGTTCCGTCGTGTTCGTTCCACATGCTCGATGATGTTCTCCGCAGCGCTGTTGATGGCATCCCAAAAGTCCTTGAGACGGGCTTCGTGCAACTCGCTCTCTGCCGGCAGCGCTGCTTCAAGCGATTGCGCGTAGTCTTCCGTGATCTGAGGTTGCTTCAGTCGTGCAGTATTTAACCGAGGTGTGCGTCGGTTTCGTATGTTGTCCACTACGGAGAATTTCGGGCGCATCTTCACCATCATCAGATAGTGGTTTGACTCGATGTTGGCGCCTCGACAGGATCTGACGTCGATGATGTCCGTGAAGTGCTGAAACAAGTTGAGCACCACTGACTTTCAGTGTGTGCTACACGGCTAACTCTTACCCAAAACACTAATATGAAAAACCCAAATCTTGTAGCAATTTTACATTTTACTTACACGACATATTAAAAACCTAAGCTAGCTTAACATTATCTACTCACGGGTACGTTTCCTACCATAACATCCTAACAATAACAGCAATAATAACATAGCTCGGTTTCTTTAGTTATCACAGCATATCACAGATTCTAGCACCTTTTCTGTCTGCTTCCGGCTGGAACTGTTCCGGCTTAACCAGACGACTGAGCTGGAGCCAATAGTGCCTTTAGCTCCCGAACAACGACCCCAGTTGGGGTCGTCGGTTTAGCCAAATGTGTCGATACGATCGTTTGGTGAATTGACATCCAGGAGGCAACCTGCCATCGACTGTGCGCCTTTTGCTTTGTGATGTTTTCCTTTTTTCAATTTATTTCGTCTACGCACCAGAGTTCTGCCAGAAGGCTCCAGAATCTGCTGCTGCTGCTCCGAATCGGCTGGAGAAGAACGTCTAGTATACCAGCAAAAGAATGACGAAGCTCGTTTGCCACACGCTCTTTTTTTTTAAACTCAAAATTAAGTAGTTTTGGTTCAAAACAGCACTTCGGTGGCATCGCTCAACTTTGAGTTTAACTGGGCAATAGCAAAACTAAGTTCTGATAGGCATACTCAATACTAAGTTCGGCAGCCGAACTTGAATTTATCCTTTTTTTTTCGAAGGTAGCTTATTTTCAGGGATTTAAAGGATGATTAAAATTTGTTGTACCCTGATGTTGCTGTTCCGGTACAGAGCGGTGGAAAGTTTTGACACTTCCGGTCAAAGAAAACTTCCGGATGTTACTTCCCACGGGAAGTAAACAATATCCGGAAGTTTCCGGACATTCCAAGCCGATGACAATGACGGACAGAATTTTACGCTGACACGGTGAACATGCATTTCATTATAAAGTTCCTTCATAGTCTTCCGGTTATTGTTCCGGAGCGACAAAATTTTGCGACGTGTTCGTTGGTTGCTGTTCCGCGGTTCGGACTGAACTCGCTAAGTGTTTTCAGTCCAACAAAGAGAGTTCAATTTTTAGTTCATACGGTCGAACTCAGCTTAGATCCCTCGCCGAAGGAAAAAAGGGATCAATTTTGAGTTCGCAATTCGAACTCTGTTTTGATCCATCGCAAGGAAGAAAAATGGTACTTAACTTTAAGTTCATAGAATCGAACTATGTTTTGAACCACGTTAATACTTAATTTTGAGTTAAAAAAAAAGAGCGTGCACTCTAATTGTTGTTGTCTTGCTGTATTTTTGTTTACGTTATTACGCCTGTTTTTTACCCCTACACTCTAAACTATAAACACTCGAGTTTGGCTCGATTTAACCCAATCACTACACGCTCAAAATTAAACAACTACAAATACTTAATTTTAACGCTACAGTGCCGGCTGTCTATCAAAACGTGGTCGATCTCTGATTGCGTTTGGTACGGTGATCTCCAGGTGAACTTGTGTGGGAGGCGGTGCTGAAAAAATGTACTACGTACGACCATTCGTTTGGAGGCGACGAAGTCTATGACGCTTAGGCCGTTTTCGTTGGTCAGCTGGTGCGCGCTGAACCGCACTGAGCGTTAAAATCCCCGATGACGATCATGATATTATGTTTTGGGCAGCAGTCGTATTCACGTTCCAATTGCACGTATAATTCGTCTTTGTCGTCACCGATACTTCCGAGGTGAGGGCTGTGTACCAAGTTTAAAATATGATTTTTACTCAAGTTCAAGATAAAAATGATCCAATATATCACAACTTTTCAATTAAGTTAATGAAAATAGCATCACAGAAAACCATCACCAAATTTTTGGGCAACCTTGCTGTGCACGTTGATGATGTTAATGTTGAAGAAACAGCCCTTCTCAATTGTTCCAGCTCTGATAGATGCTATAACCATCTCGGAACGCACGTACTCTGGAGCTCTTCCAGCAGCTAGCTCCCCTAATGTGTTTTCGGTTAATTGTTCGTTTGATACCTATTTCTATAATGTAAACATTTTTTTTTTCAAAAAAAATGGAAGTATTTTTGTTGCTGAGTTAACCGTCCTCTTATTTCAACATTGAGCGCTTAAATTGCTAAGGAGGTCAATTCTATTGTAGAATACAGTAGGGGAGAGTGGGGTATCGTGGGCCATGGGGAAACGTGGGCCACTTTTAATATCTCAAATGTGTGTTGAGATAAAAATCTCAAACCAACTGTCACCGTTGTCACTTTGCGTGAACATATATTCCTATATGTTGTTGACTTAAATACGCATCATATGCTTCTTTTATTTATCAAGCTAAAAAAAAGAAGAAAAAATTACTTACATAATTAAAAAAACACCCGCTAATTTCATCGATGGGGAACCTCAAGTGCATAACAAAAATATGCTCATACGCTTATGATCTTAGTTTTTTCATGATCTTTCACGTGGAAAAGGAATTTTTGTTGAAACATCAATAAGTCACACAAACGCAACCCATTTGCAAATCATAGCTTGTGGGGAATCGTGGGCCACACATCTTGAACCAACTATATTTTTATGTTTTTATACACATTCAGAACTTAAAATACGTTTTTTCTATCTGTAAAATTTTCTTATGCCAAATGAAGAGTTATGAAAAATATTTTGTCCTTCCTAAATAAAAAATTTGCATAAACGTTCGCGAGCCCGGTTTTTGAATCTATTCGATCATACACAGCTGTCTTTTTTATTTCATCATCTGAAATTTCTTTAAAATAACGGAACGAATTTTGGAATTACAGTTTTGAATCAAATCATAAACTTTGCATGTTATTTGATCAATTTGGATTTAGTGGCCCACGATTCCCCACCATTTTTCAAAATCCAAAAAATATTGCTATTTTTTAAAACAGTAAGAACATGGAGAAAATAACTTATTAAAAATTAAAAAAAATACCTTATGATACCTTGAAAATGTAGAAAACCATACCATTTTTCATTTTCATTTTATCTTCTATAATAAAGAAGTTATGGAACAACGAAAAAAAGTGGCCCATGATTCCCCACTCTCCCATATATATGTACGTATTATCTTATTATCTACTTTATGTCTGAAGAGGACCAGGAAATTTTTGGCAGGAGATTTATTCCGTGCAAATCGCCTATGAACGTTGTGCTAGTTTTGTCCAAATTTAAAAAAAAGTTAAAGCGAGTTACTACAGCCATTGATGAAGCTCTGAAGAGGCTGAACGGTTAATCGTAATCTGAGCGTCTTTGTTCCGTATGGAGATGCTGATGAAATATGATGCCATCTGTTGAATCTGTTGATCGCACCAATCGATGGAATATACATATTCCATATATAGAGAATATCGAGAACAGAGTCATCTTATCAACGTAATCAACCTAAGCTTGACTTGAGTTTACGGGATTTTAACGGAAAAATAACACATTATTCACCGATGAATTCCTGCAACAAACTTTCCACGTTAAATAAAAGCTCCATGGGTACTGGCCGTGCAGGTTTCGATTCAAAATGCAATAATGCCAAAATTTTCAAAAACTCCTACCTTAGAAAATGTTCTCAGCAAAGGATTGGTTTATCCCCAAATTGAGGATGATTGTTCAATTCGGTTAAACACAATCTATCCTCCAGCGTGTAGACCAATTCGTTTTGTTTTCGTTCTGTACCGGAAAAGCGTCGTCGTGTGGTGCGCAAAAATAACGACAACAGACCTACATCTAAACCGGCAAATTTCAAAGGGAGCGAAAATCAACTTTTTCAACTCATCCAGCCAAACTTCTAAAATCGACCAACAAAATGCCTCCACTTGATACCTAAGTACTGGCTTGTAGCACGTGTTTTCGGTCCGGGTGATTTTAACCGGTGACGGTTTTGTTTGAATGATCAACAAATATCGTTGTTAGAGAACTTATCTATCTGTCGGAATATGATGACGAGAGATTTCAACAAACTACCAAACAACGCATCAGAGTGGCGCAAAAAATACGGTGCTGGCTGATGATATTCATGGTAATTGAACCCCCTTGCCCGGCTGAGGTGACTCTGCCTTAACTACCAATCTCTATTCTAACAACAATCGGCAATTTTTATTTCATATATTCCAATGGATCCCATTCGTCCGTCCATTTGTTCCCATCCCAGGAGAGACTAGACTCTGCTGCTATCATTTTGTCATTCGTGATTTGGCAGTTCAGTGAGATAGATCAGCGTGTCGTTTTCGCACTTCAGCTGGCCTCCGACGGATGCTGATTTAGCAAAAAAAAACACCAATTTCGGTCAACCGCGTCGAGTTTGGTTTAGGATTTTTTTTTTTTTATTTTGCGTGTGCGCATCTATTATAATCGGTTCCGGATATTCGTCCGTTTATTTTGGGGACTTATCGCGCAGTTGGAGGCGTACAATTTTTAGTTCAACAGTCCTACTGCTGGTCATCCAAATTAGACGGTTCTTACGTCGTAACTTCTAAAAAGGTAGCTGAGGCCGGCGTCTGAGATAAGCATAAACGGGTAAGTAGGAATAATGATAACGGCAACGAATTTCGGTTACTTAGCACTTTGGCATATACAATTGGTCGCGGGCCGACAGATCTGCTATCGCTGAGGTTATTTTGGTTTCAGATCAGGCACAGTTGATGAAGTGCTTTTCATATCTTGGAGGAAGACGATAAATTTTCAACTTGTTATAAACATATAAATTTATGATGTCAATTTCAACAAAAGTTAATGGATATAAGTTTTTATGCCAACCCTGATGATCGCACCCAAACCATGACGATGACTAGGTGAAATGGGATTACTATCATTACGGCGGGGAAGATTAGTAAGGGCTATCATCTACATTACAATCGGACAGAGAAGAAAAATGTTTTCCAACGTGTGCAAGTCATAAACAGGGTAGGTAAATCATGTGCTGAGATAAAAAAAGATGCAGAATAACTTTCTAAAAGAGTGTAAAACCTTATTCGGACTATCGAAAATTATGGTTAATACTGGTTATTCCAACCAGGCTTTACTTACTAGAACTTGCATTTATGACAAGGTTTCTTTTTATAACGATTTCAAGAAAAAAATATCGGCATGAAATTTGCCACATTACTCTCCCCTATTCAGCAAGAAAATCGATATGGGGGTCTAGGGTCTAGAACAACTTTTTTTTAAGATTTGAGAACAGAATACACGAGCAAAATTTTCAAGTTTTCGCTTATAATTCCTAAGAACTTCAAATTTTACATTTTGGAGCTTAGATACGTTAAGATTCCTTTATAAATAAAAAATAACTTAAAAAATTATGATAAAAATGATATTTTTAAACCCAACATTTTTAGGCCAAAACGTTAAATTTCAAAGAAAATTTAAAAATAAACAATAAAAATAATTTAGAATTAGCCTTAAAACAAATAGGCAACACTGTATAAAATTAACAGCAGCACGGTAAAAAGGTGTATTCTATTCAGTGATTGAAATCCTCACCAATTTTCTCATCAGAGGCATTCAAAATACACACTTTGAGGCCTCGCATAGCTATACAGGAGACGATACATATACATTCATTCAAACCTCCCCCCATGAGGAGGATCTGCTCTGAGAGACACTATCCGTTTGCTGCCCCGAACGAACTCTCTCAACGTTCGGTTGCTACATGATGCATGAAGAAGACGAGGCACACATACTCATTTACGTTGTTGAATTTGAATAACTCGAGCCGACCGCAAAGGTTGAGGCAACAACAAAAACAACCGAACTTATTGCGTTGCACGGCCCGCAACGTATGGTGAAAGAGGGGGGAAGAAAAAGAAATGAAAAAACTAGCTGCCTGCGTGCGGTTGCTGTGCAATAATAGCAATAGCAGAAAAACCTCACGCATTCGATCCAGGCACAAACGAGGAGACTTGGGTTTGCTCTGCCTTTTGAATTCGGTTCCCTCAAGGTTGGGAAAGGAGATGAGTGAGAGCCATTCGTTTGGTTTTTTGGATTCGCTGCCTCGAATGTATATTGCTTCATGAAGGCGGCCATGTTGAGAGCGTATACATCATCGGTTTTGTCGTTTTCGCTGCCTCAAAGCAACCTTTGCTTCCGAGTAAAGCGTTGAGCGAGAGATGGTTGATCAACTCATGCTCAGCAAAATTCAATCACTGATTCTATTTGATCATTTCTATCCAAGGCAGAATGTAGTTTTGAGTTAAGTAAAGAAAGTTATGATTAAATCATTCAACAATATATCTCCTCCCCCCTACCCATCACGTTTTTTGTGCTCTGGACATCTATGGTTGTGATTTTACGAAAAAAAATATAAAAACTATCAGTTTTGACAGCTATTGAATGTGTGCATTGTTTGCTTGCGATAAACCCAACCCTCTCCCCTGATTTGTTTTCATAAACCAAATTCTTCTATTGTCTCGAAAAACTCACCTCCCCTCCCTTCCCAGTAAACATGAAATCAGAAATGGCAACTAAAGCCGTTTTCAATGGTGTGGCGAATCGAAATCCAGCTGCATAGTGAAAAGATCGTTTAAAATGTCATCTGAAGTCGGTTTAAATCGGATATGCTAGTTGTGACAACGGAAGTGTCACACTAGTAACTGGAAAATATTGTCGCTGGCAACGATTTGAAGGCTATGAGAGCACAATTTTGCGCTCTCTTGCATTCTTTCGATAGGTACGAATAAGGTGTAGGATAACGCCCAATTGGCAGAGATGCCAATGTGTCCCATTTTTCAGGAATTGTCTGATTTTTTGAGGCTCTGCCTGGTAACCTGATAAGCCATTTCCCTGGTTTTTGAAAATATGCCTGATTTTTGCAAATTTGATAAAAATGGCTAGTAAGGAACTACCATTGCTGAAGTTAAAAAGTGAAAGTGTGGCTGAATCAAAGCAATCGAAAGATTCCCTTTAATTCTTATTCAAAAAAGGAATTAAAGGGAATCTTTCGATTGCAAGTAGGCTCACAACATATATTCGAGTGAAAATGTGGAGCGATGACCAAAAAAGGTCATCACTTTGAGCGAAATTTCCGATACTTTAACGTAGCCTGATTTTGCCTGATGTTTATTTCACCAGTTCCCTGATTTTTGAAAAAAAAATGTTGGCAACCCTGCCAATTGATGTAGTTTTCGTCGTTTTACACTGAACCTCGAAAATACCCAAACTTGAGAACTTTCCCCGCCAACCCGAATGAAACTCCCTCCCTACAGGTTTGGCTATTAGAGGCATAACCCGAAGATAAGCTCTTAAAGGAGAACTCATCCCCCAAAATCTGATACCGCAATAAAATGGAAATCAAAATAAAAAATATTACAGCAGGTACGGGAATCACACCCATACTTGCAATGACTCTGCGATTACCATCTCAGGATGCTAACCGCTCGACCACCGGAGAGTTGTTGAGAGAGGCAGCTACATCATCGTATATGCGAGACTTTCTGCGAATGAAGCGGGAACAAAAGTTATCCCCCAAAAAAAAACAGTTCCTCGCTTTGAACTTACCCCCCAAACCTAAATCTGCCACGATGTAGGTAACAGAATCAGATGCGCTTACAATAAAACCCCCCCAAAAAAACAGTTCTCCGCTTGAAGGACAAGTTTGGCGTATTGGCAAGCTGTGATTTTTTCACAAACTTAAGTTGTCAATCTTGAACTTAGGTTTGGCGGGTGACAGTTCTCAAGTTTGAGTATTTTCGATTTTCAGTGTAGAAAGAAATGCAATTCGGTATCGATTTTTGAATACGGCGAATGCGCCAAGACCTTTGTTTTTAGAAATACGCATTCTAAGTTTCAGAAAATAAAATCAATTTCCTATTTAGCTGCGTACAATCATTTTCCTAAATGAGTCGCAAAAATGCTTTCAAATTGATTTAATTTCATCACTCGATCGATAAACATAGCTTTCCGTACTAATTACTTCAAAAAATTAATAAATATAACTATGGGCCCTTTTACCACAGACTGGTGCTCTCATTTTGTTCATTCGCCAAATCGGAGCGCCCTTTTGAATTGCAGAATGTCTGTTCGCCTTTTGGATCAGTCATTAAAAAAGCAATATTCAAGCAAATTTCGGCTTGAAAGCGGGTCCAAATGATCACATTAAAACATTAGCACATTCAACGATCTTATAAACACTGATTTGTGCATCTCCTCGTCCTGGAAAACAAATTTCAAAAACTTCAATGCCCTTTTTCAATCTCGAAATAACTATTGGCCTTTTTGTTCGCGACGAAATTTTGAGGGGAAATTTCCTTAAGACTAGGTTTAAGCAGTGTCTGCTTTACAATTTCTCCTTAAGAGTTTAGATTTCTTCGATTAAAATATTGTTTGAGTTTTTGCCGAGACATTGTAAAGTCAATGGTTTCGCAGTGTTGATTGTAAGAGGCCATCATGCGATTTATTGGCCCGTTTTTCGCGTAGTTTGTGCGATAGTTATTAATGAAAAATAAATTTCGATTTCGGAGTTGCCGAGAAGGTGCATAAAAGTTTAATTTTGATAGAATTTCTTTTGAGTCAATACGCTGCGAAACAATATCGTTTACAAATGAAACCATTGCATATTCACGGCGTTCTTTTAGTGTTTGTATGTCAATGAGCATGCAGCGCGCTTTATATGGGCGAATGAACTGTGGGATTACACACTCATAAAAAAGCTATTCGCCTTATTTAAAAAATTAAATTTAACTTCATTAAAATAACAAAAATTAAAAGAAGATCATATTTTCGGATGTAAAATAAAGAGTTTAACGCATTTATGTGATTATCTGGATTTGTTAACAGTTGGCGCATTCGCCGTATTCAAAAATCGATACCGAATTTATGTAAGTACATTGCCTACACTTTGGTACGTAAATGCTGTTTTTTTCAACTTTCATACGATCATTCAATTATGTATATGGAACGTAAATCATAACAGCATATGAATATAGCTAGAAAAATGTTTCTGGGTTCGATTTTACTGACAAACTCGAAGGAGGGAAAATAAAGATTTAAGTATTTTGTTAAAAAAATCGATAAACAAAAAGAAAACAGTTAAAAAAGCGAAAACCAGATTGTGGAACATTTGAATTTTTTCACTTGGTCTACTGTCGAATTTTTTAAATTTGGATATAAAATAACCCGGCTTTTCGATTTTTTGGAACATTGATAGCATGCAATTTTGTGACATGCAAGCTTTTATAAAATTTATTCCACTTTTTTATGTTAAAACGATTCTCATTAGAACTTTTTCGGTTGAATTCCAATCGTGTTGTGGTCTTCGGTTGCAATATTTGTCTTGATTTAGGTTTTAAAAAATCTTCTTTAACCTTCCACTACTTTTTACAAAACATCCGTTTCGGGAAAATTTGACCTGTAGTTTGTAGGCGTTCCTCTGTGTAGAGTCCAATGAAAGTTTTGACCGCTATCACTTATCTTCCGGTAGAAAGAAAATCTTATTTAAAAATAAGACTTTCAACTTTGCTTCACAGAATTTCATTTTGTCGTAGATTTGAGTATTATTTTCATGCAACTTAGTCTTTCAAGTCTCGCCTGGCTTACCAGACTCACACCACCTCAGCGCTGGTCTGCGTTCTAAACAACTACATTATACTTAGTCCAAATATCATCCATGATTTTTTTGTGGAATTTCAAATTAAAGTTTATATGAGTAAATCTTAACTTTAGGGTTTGTATGGGAAAATTTAATATTCTGTTCTAGCTGAAAGCTGAAAATCTCTTTAAAAAATATTCTATTCTGAGAAATCAACATGATTTTCCTTTCAACTGTAGAAACTTATAAATTTACGCAAAAAAAAAGTTATGTGAAAAAACCTGTTGATTATTCAGAAGAAAATATTAAATTTTCCTAAATAAAACAACTAGTTAAGATTTACACATGTCAACATTGCTTTAAACTCCGCAAAAAATCATGGAAGAGTTTTGGACCATATTGAAGCTTTTTAGATCTCAGGCTTTGAGAAATAAAAAAAAACACACAAATAGACTCAGACTGTAAATCTCGTCTATTAATCCTCAATAAACTTCGCGGGAAGCTGCCAGTAGTAAAGTACCTCAAAGTCATATATTTTTCTTCAACATTTCCGGTGCGATAATGTGTATTTAACCTTCATCCGTCCCAGATTTTTTTTAGTTTTTCGTTTTTGAGTGTCAATTTGGTACTCCTGACTAGAACCGCATTACCTCGCTTGTTTCTCAAGCGATTTGTACAAAATTTATAGTTAAAAAAACCACGTAATGTAACTCAAACATCTCCAATATGAATATTCAGAATTTACTTCAAATTTCTTTTTATCAAATTTTTGTACAGCATCGCAGCGCTGATGTAACAAAATCAGATGAACCGGTATGAAATTGCCTTTCTTCTGAAAACAATTTTATTGCAAAAATCTGGCGTAAATATTCTTAAAATCCAATACAAAGTTTAATTAGGGTGTTAGAAAATCCGAGAAATTGCAAAAATGGTAAAAAGTAAAAAAAACAGCTTCCTTTGAAAATTCGTCAACAATTCCATGCTTTGTATTTTGAGAAAAAATTTCTACTGTGACTGGAACAATTTTGACGGTTCATTGATTGAAAAATACCGTTTTTACACTACTCTTTTACACTTTTTGTGGACATGATCTTAAAAAAAAAAAATAAATAAATAAATAAAAATAAAAAATAAAAACTTATATTTACGCAATAAATATGTAGCTTCTAACTTCAGCTTTCTTAGAGGCACTAAGTGAAATTGTTTTTGAGCCTTTAGTAACTGATCTACAGTCTTCTTTCTGGAGCATTCGGAGCATTTTTTCGGATTTTTCTCCTTAAACTTTGAATAACGTTAAATTAATTAGTTGTATTTGAATACAGTAAGGTTTTTTTACACTGATATACGTACCGCGTAAAAAAAACCGTGTAAAAAAAACCGTGTTAATTCCCGAAAACCGTGTAAAAAAAAACCGTGCTAATTCCCGAAAACCGTGTAAAAAAAGACCATTCGATTTCTGCAGCTTTGAAGTTCTGACACTTAAGACCTGAGACCTGAGACTTGAGACTTAAGACCTGGACTTGAAAATGTAGACTAGAGACATGAGACCTGAGACTTTAGACATGACACCTGAGACCTAAGTCCAGGGATCTGAGACCTGAGACATGAAACCTGAGACTTGAAGAATGAGACCAAAGACATGGGACATTAGACCTGAGACCTGAGACTAGAAACCTAAGACATAAAACACGAGACCTGAGACCTGAGACATGAAACATGAGACCTGATACATGAGACTTGAGACTTAAGACATGACACCTGAGACCTGAGACATGAGACATGAGACAAGAGGCATGAGACATGAGATATGAGACCTGAGACCTGAGACATGAGACATAAGACATGAGACCTGAGGTATGAGACAAGAGCCATGAAAGATTAGACCTGAGACATGAGACTTTAGACCTGAGACAAGCTACTAGTGTTAGTACCGCGAGAAATTAGTTAAGCTCCGATTTAGACTTGCGACCCCTCTAATGAAAGGGTTTGACTTGTAGGTGACGAAAAACAGTGTCGCGAAATCGCTAGTACAAGCTACTAGTGTTAGTACCGCGAGAAATTAGTTAAGCTCCGATTTAGACTTGCGACCCCTCTAGTGAAAGGGTTTGACTTGTAGGTGACGAAAAACAATGTCGCGAAATTGCTAGTCCAAGCTACTAGTGTTAGTACCGCGAGAAATTAGTTTAGCTCCAATTTCAACTTTCGATCAGTCAAGTGAAAGGGTTTGACTTGTAGTTGACGAAAAATAGTGTCGCGACTTCGCTAGTACAAGCTACTAGTGTTAGTACCGCGAGAAATTAATTAAGCTTCGATTTCAACTTGCTACCCCTCTAGTGAAAGGGTTTGACTTGTAGGTGGCGAAAAACAATGTCGCGAAATCGCTAGTCCAAACTACTAGTGTTAGTACCGCGAAAAATTAGTTTAGCTCCGATTTCAACTTTCGACCGGTCAAGTGAAAGGGTTTGACTTGTAGGTAACGAAAAATAGTATCGCGAGTTCGCTAGTACAAGCTACTAGGATTAGTACCGCGAGAAATTAGATAAACTCTGTTTTAGACTTGCGACCCCTCTAATGAAAGGGTTTGACTTGTAGAAGACGAAAAATAGAGTTGCGATTTTGCTAGTACAAGTTACTAGTGTTAGTACCGCGAGAAATTAGTTAAGCTCCGATTTCAACTTTCGACCCGTCAAGTGAAAGGACATGATCGCAACTCTATTTTTCATCATCTACAAGTCAAACCCTTTCACTAGAGGGGTCGCAAGTCTAAAACAGAGTTTAACTAATTTCTCGCGGTACTAATCCTAGTAGCTTGTACTAGCGAACTCGCGATACTATTTTTCGTTACCTACAAGTCAAACCCTTTCACTTGACCGGTCGAAAGTTGAAATCGGAGCTAAACTAATTTTTCGCGGTACTAACACTAGTAGTTTGGACTAGCGATTTCGCGACATTGTTTTTCGCCACCTACAAGTCAAGCCCTTTCACTAGAGGGGTAGCAAGTTGAAATCGGAGCTTAACTAATTTCTCGCGGTACTAACACTAGTAGCTTGTACTAGCGAAGTCGCGACACTATTTTTCGTCAACTACAAGTCAAACCCTTTCACTTGACTGGTCGAAAGTTGAAATTGGAGCTAAACTAATTTCTCGCGGTACTAACACTAATAGCTTGGACTAGCAATTTCGCGACACTGTTTTTCGTCACCTACAAGTCAAACCCTTCCACTAGAGGGGTCGCAAGTCTAAATCGGAGCTTAACTAATTTCTCGCGGTACTAACACTAGTAGCTTGTACTAGCGAAGTCACGACACTATTTTTCGTCAACTACAAGTCAAACCCTTTCATTTGACCGGTCGAAAGTTGAAATCGGAGCTAAATTGATTTCTCGTTGTACTAACACTAGTAGCTTGTACTAGCGAAGTCGCGACACTATTTTTCGTCATCTACAAAGCAAACCCTTTCACTAGAGGGGTCGCAAGTTGAAATCGGAGCTTAACTAATTTCTCGCGGTACTAATCCTAGTAGCTTGTACTAGCGAAGTCGCTACATTGTTTTTCGTCACCTACAAGTCAAACCCTTTCATTAGAGGGGTCGCAAGTATAAATCGGAGCTTAACTAGTTTCTCATGGTACTAACACTAGTAGCTTGTACTAGCGAAGTCGCGACACTATTTTTCGTCATCTACAAGTCAAAACCTTTCATTAGAGGGGTCGCATGTAGAAATCGGGGCTAAATTTGTTTCTCGCGGTACTAATTCTAGTAGCTTGTCTCCGGTTGCAGGTCCAAAGTCTCATGTCTCAGGTCTCAGGTCTCATGTTTCATGGCTCTTGTCTCTTGCCTCAGGTCTCATGTCTTATGTCTCATGCCTCATGTCTCATGTCCCATGTCTCAGGTCTAAAGTCTCATGTTTCATGGCTCTTGTCTCATGCCTCTTGTCTCAGGTCTCAGGTCTCATGTCTCATGCTGAGGTCTCAAGTCTAATATCCCTTGTCTCAGCTTCCAGGTCTCAGGTCTCATGTCTAATTTCTAATGTTTCATGTCTCAGGTCTCATGTCTCATGTCTCATGTCTCAGGTCTCAGGTCTCAGGTCTCAGGTCTCAGGTCTCAGGTCTCAGGTCTTAGGTCTCGAGTATCATGTTCTTAGTCTAAGAGATAAGATTTTCCCAACTTCAAAAAGATTCTAAGTGTTTTCCTTTGAAAAGGACTTAGAATATTTTCTCTCAAAAACCGTGTTAATTCGCGAAAACCGTGTAAAAAAACCGTGTTAATTCCCGAAAACCGTGTAAAAAAAGCCGTGTAAAAAAAAAAAAACCGCGTAAAAAAAAACCGTGTAAAAAAAACCTAGGTGTATTGTGCTTTCAGGAAGCGTCCGTGAACAAAAGTAATGATGCAATATCAAGATTTCATGAATTCATTAGGTGTCCAAGAAGATTTTTTTTCACTTGGAAGCGTCTGAAAAAAGTTATAAGCCGCCGAACTTCAAATAGTGTCCAATATTGTCACACAAGCACAGATGAACAGATGTACAACCTTGAACAAAAAAATTTCATAAATGTAAATTTTTAACGGTACAATAGATGGCACTGTTTCTACACAGCAAATTTTGTTTGCTGGAAACCAGAAAAATTTTGCTGGTTTTTGTCCCGCCGACTTTCCAGCAATTTAAATTGCTGGAAAATCAGCAAACCAGATTGCTGGAAACCAGCTATTTCTTTCAACACAACCGGCTGCATTTATAGTATCAAATTTATATTTCAATTCAAAATTACATTTTGATTATTGGCTGTGCATATGATTAGCAATAAAAACAATTATTTTCTCCCATTTTTCAAAAAGGGATTGATTTATTTCCAGAAACACAATTTTCTTGTCAACATTCTAATATAGGCTCTGGGGTGGTAGCTTTGTGCCAAAGTGTTGATCATCCGCCACCTGTAAAAACAGATTAGATTAGTATATTTTATGAAATATCTACCAGTCCAATAAAACTCACCCTTAACTTGAAGTCTGACTGCTAGAATATAGAGGAAAATAAAAATAATTATATTATTTAATCTAACCAAAATTCGTAAATAGAATCTCACCTTGCTTCAGCGTACGAAAACAAACAGATTGCAATTCGACAACTCGATTGCTGATTTTCCAGCAAACTAG
>NC_073691.1:61068076-61077213 GCF_029784155.1 Uranotaenia lowii | reverse complement strand
TTCAGTATAATCCCACGAACATTTCTGATATAGTGGCTTGGGGAGTAAAATCCGATTTTTGAACAAAATTTTTTCAACAAGAAAATATTTTTATTCTTAATTTTTTTTTTTCAAAAAATCATTTTTTTTATTGCAAACCCTATAACTCGAATCTGTTTATAATTCAGGTACTCCCACCTATCTACGGTTGTTCAGTATAATCCCACGAACATTTCTGATATAGTGGCTTGGGGAGTAAAATCCGATTTTTGAACAAAATTTTTTCAACAAGAAAATATTTTTATTCTTATTTTTTTTTTTTCAAAAAATCATTTTTTTTTATTGCAAACCCTATAACTCGAATCTGTTTATAATTCAGGTACTCCCACCTATCTACGGTTGTTCAGTATAATCCCACGAACATTTCTGATATAGTGGCTTGGGGAGTAAAATCCGATTTTTGAACAAAATTTTTTCAACAAGAAAATATTTTTATTCTTATTTTTTTTTTTTCAAAAAATCATTTTTTTTATTGCAAACCCTATAACTCGAATCTGTTTATAATTCAGGTACTCCCACCTATCTACGGTTGTTCAGTATAATCCCACGAACATTTCTGATATAGTGGCTTGGGGAGTAAAATCCGATTTTTGAACAAAATTTTTTCAACAAGAAAATATTTTTATTCTTATTTTTTTTTTTTCAAAAAATCATTTTTTTTTATTGCAAACCCTATAACTCGAATCTGTTTATAATTCAGGTACTCCCACCTATCTACGGTTGTTCAGTATAATCCCACGAACATTTCTGATATAGTGGCTTGGGGAGTAAAATCCGATTTTTGAACAAAATTTTTTCAACAAGAAAATATTTTTATTCTTATTTTTTTTTTTTTCAAAAAATCATTTTTTTTTATTGCAAACCCTATAACTCGAATCTGTTTATAATTCAGGTACTCCCACCTATCTACGGTTGTTCAGTATAATCCCACGAACATTTCTGATATAGTGGCTTGGGGAGTAAAATCCGATTTTTGAACAAAATTTTTTCAACAAGAAAATATTTTTATTCTTATTTTTTTTTTTTCAAAAAATCATTTTTTTTATTGCAAACCCTATAACTCGAATCTGTTTATAATTCAGGTACTCCCACCTATCTACGGTTGTTCAGTATAATCCCACGAACATTTCTGATATAGTGGCTTGGGGAGTAAAATCCGATTTTTGAACAAAATTTTTTCAACAAGAAAATATTTTTATTCTTATTTTTTTTTTTTCAAAAAATCATTTTTTTTTATTGCAAACCCTATAACTCGAATCTGTTTATAATTCAGGTACTCCCACCTATCTACGGTTGTTCAGTATAATCCCACGAACATTTCTGATATAGTGGCTTGGGGAGTAAAATCCGATTTTTGAACAAAATTTTTTCAACAAGAAAATATTTTTATTCTTATTTTTTTTTTTTTCAAAAATCATTTTTTTTATTGCAAACCCTATAACTCGAATCTGTTTATAATTCAGGTACTCCCACCTATCTACGGTTGTTCAGTATAATCCCACGAACATTTCTGATATAGTGGCTTGGGGAGTAAAATCCGATTTTTGAACAAAATTTTTTCAACAAGAAAATATTTTTATTCTTATTTTTTTTTTTTCAAAAAATCATTTTTTTTATTGCAAACCCTATAACTCGAATCTGTTTATAATTCAGGTACTCCCACCTATCTACGGTTGTTCAGTATAATCCCACGAACATTTCTGATATAGTGGCTTGGGGAGTAAAATCCGATTTTTGAACAAAATTTTTTCAACAAGAAAATATTTTTATTCTTATTTTTTTTTTTTCAAAAAATCATTTTTTTTATTGCAAACCCTATAACTCGAATCTGTTTATAATTCAGGTACTCCCACCTATCTACGGTTGTTCAGTATAATCCCACGAACATTTCTGATATAGTGGCTTGGGGAGTAAAATCCGATTTTTGAACAAAATTTTTTCAACAAGAAAATATTTTTATTCTTATTTTTTTTTTTTCAAAAAATCATTTTTTTTATTGCAAACCCTATAACTCGAATCTGTTTATAATTCAGGTACTCCCACCTATCTACGGTTGTTCAGTATAATCCCACGAACATTTCTGATATAGTGGCTTGGGGAGTAAAATCCGATTTTTGAACAAAATTTTTTCAACAAGAAAATATTTTTATTCTTATTTTTTTTTTTTCAAAAAATCATTTTTTTTATTGCAAACCCTATAACTCGAATCTGTTTATAATTCAGGTACTCCCACCTATCTACGGTTGTTCAGTATAATCCCACGAACATTTCTGATATAGTGGCTTGGGGAGTAAAATCCGATTTTTGAACAAAATTTTTTCAACAAGAAAATATTTTTATTCTTATTTTTTTTTTTCAAAAAATCATTTTTTTTATTGCAAACCCTATAACTCGAATCTGTTTATAATTCAGGTACTCCCACCTATCTACGGTTGTTCAGTATAATCCCACGAACATTTCTGATATAGTGGCTTGGGGAGTAAAATCCGATTTTTGAACAAAATTTTTTCAACAAGAAAATATTTTTATTCTTATTTTTTTTTTTCAAAAAATCATTTTTTTTATTGCAAACCCTATAACTCGAATCTGTTTATAATTCAGGTACTCCCACCTATCTACGGTTGTTCAGTATAATCCCACGAACATTTCTGATATAGTGGCTTGGGGAGTAAAATCCGATTTTTGAACAAAATTTTTTCAACAAGAAAATATTTTTATTCTTAATTTTTTTTTCAAAAAATCATTTTTTTTATTGCAAACCCTATAACTCGAATCTGTTTATAATTCAGGTACTCCCACCTATCTACGGTTGTTCAGTATAATCCCACGAACATTTCTGATATAGTGGCTTGGGGAGTAAAATCCGATTTTTGAACAAAATTTTTTCAACAAGAAAATATTTTTATTCTTATTTTTTTTTTTTCAAAAAATCATTTTTTTTATTGCAAACCCTATAACTCGAATCTGTTTATAATTCAGGTACTCCCACCTATCTACGGTTGTTCAGTATAATCCCACGAACATTTCTGATATAGTGGCTTGGGGAGTAAAATCCGATTTTTGAACAAAATTTTTTCAACAAGAAAATATTTTTATTCTTATTTTTTTTTTTTCAAAAAATCATTTTTTTTATTGCAAACCCTATAACTCGAATCTGTTTATAATTCAGGTACTCCCACCTATCTACGGTTGTTCAGTATAATCCCACGAACATTTCTGATATAGTGGCTTGGGGAGTAAAATCCGATTTTTGAACAAAATTTTTTCAACAAGAAAATATTTTTATTCTTATTTTTTTTTTTTCAAAAAATCATTTTTTTTATTGCAAACCCTATAACTCGAATCTGTTTATAATTCAGGTACTCCCACCTATCTACGGTTGTTCAGTATAATCCCACGAACATTTCTGATATAGTGGCTTGGGGAGTAAAATCCGATTTTTGAACAAAATTTTTTCAACAAGAAAATATTTTTATTCTTATTTTTTTTTTTCAAAAAATCATTTTTTTTATTGCAAACCCTATAACTCGAATCTGTTTATAATTCAGGTACTCCCACCTATCTACGGTTGTTCAGTATAATCCCACGAACATTTCTGATATAGTGGCTTGGGGAGTAAAATCCGATTTTTGAACAAAATTTTTTCAACAAGAAAATATTTTTATTCTTATTTTTTTTTTTTCAAAAAATCATTTTTTTTATTGCAAACCCTATAACTCGAATCTGTTTATAATTCAGGTACTCCCACCTATCTACGGTTGTTCAGTATAATCCCACGAACATTTCTGATATAGTGGCTTGGGGAGTAAAATCCGATTTTTGAACAAAATTTTTTTCAACAAGAAAATATTTTTATTCTTATTTTTTTTTTTTCAAAAAATCATTTTTTTTATTGCAAACCCTATAACTCGAATCTGTTTATAATTCAGGTACTCCCACCTATCTACGGTTGTTCAGTATAATCCCACGAACATTTCTGATATAGTGGCTTGGGGAGTAAAATCCGATTTTTGAACAAAATTTTTTCAACAAGAAAATATTTTTATTCTTATTTTTTTTTTTCAAAAAATCATTTTTTTTATTGCAAACCCTATAACTCGAATCTGTTTATAATTCAGGTACTCCCACCTATCTACGGTTGTTCAGTATAATCCCACGAACATTTCTGATATAGTGGCTTGGGGAGTAAAATCCGATTTTTGAACAAAATTTTTTCAACAAGAAAATATTTTTATTCTTATTTTTTTTTTTCAAAAAATCATTTTTTTTATTGCAAACCCTATAACTCGAATCTGTTTATAATTCAGGTACTCCCACCTATCTACGGTTGTTCAGTATAATCCCACGAACATTTCTGATATAGTGGCTTGGGGAGTAAAATCCGATTTTTGAACAAAATTTTTTCAACAAGAAAATATTTTTATTCTTATTTTTTTTTTTTCAAAAAATCATTTTTTTTTATTGCAAACCCTATAACTCGAATCTGTTTATAATTCAGGTACTCCCACCTATCTACGGTTGTTCAGTATAATCCCACGAACATTTCTGATATAGTGGCTTGGGGAGTAAAATCCGATTTTTGAACAAAATTTTTTCAACAAGAAAATATTTTTATTCTTATTTTTTTTTTTTCAAAAAATCATTTTTTTTATTGCAAACCCTATAACTCGAATCTGTTTATAATTCAGGTACTCCCACCTATCTACGGTTGTTCAGTATAATCCCACGAACATTTCTGATATAGTGGCTTGGGGAGTAAAATCCGATTTTTGAACAAAATTTTTTCAACAAGAAAATATTTTTATTCTTATTTTTTTTTTTTCAAAAAATCATTTTTTTTATTGCAAACCCTATAACTCGAATCTGTTTATAATTCAGGTACTCCCACCTATCTACGGTTGTTCAGTATAATCCCACGAACATTTCTGATATAGTGGCTTGGGGAGTAAAATCCGATTTTTGAACAAAATTTTTTCAACAAGAAAATATTTTTATTCTTATTTTTTTTTCAAAAATCATTTTTTTATTGCAAACCCTATAACTCGAATCTGTTTATAATTCAGGTACTCCCACCTATCTACGGTTGTTCAGTATAATCCCACGAACATTTCTGATATAGTGGCTTGGGGAGTAAAATCCGATTTTTGAACAAAATTTTTTCAACAAGAAAATAATTTTTATTCTTATTTTTTTTTTTCAAAAAATCATTTTTTTTATTGCAAACCCTATAACTCGAATCTGTTTATAATTCAGGTACTCCCACCTATCTACGGTTGTTCAGTATAATCCCACGAACATTTCTGATATAGTGGCTTGGGGAGTAAAATCCGATTTTTGAACAAAATTTTTTCAACAAGAAAATATTTTTATTCTTATTTTTTTTTTTCAAAAAATCATTTTTTTTTATTGCAAACCCTATAACTCGAATCTGTTTATAATTCAGGTACTCCCACCTATCTACGGTTGTTCAGTATAATCCCACGAACATTTCTGATATAGTGGCTTGGGGAGTAAAATCCGATTTTTGAACAAAATTTTTTCAACAAGAAAATATTTTTATTCTTATTTTTTTTTTTTCAAAAAATCATTTTTTTTTATTGCAAACCCTATAACTCGAATCTGTTTATAATTCAGGTACTCCCACCTATCTACGGTTGTTCAGTATAATCCCACGAACATTTCTGATATAGTGGCTTGGGGAGTAAAATCCGATTTTTGAACAAAATTTTTTCAACAAGAAAATATTTTTATTCTTATTTTTTTTTTTTCAAAAAATCATTTTTTTTATTGCAAACCCTATAACTCGAATCTGTTTATAATTCAGGTACTCCCACCTATCTACGGTTGTTCAGTATAATCCCACGAACATTTCTGATATAGTGGCTTGGGGAGTAAAATCCGATTTTTGAACAAAATTTTTTCAACAAGAAAATATTTTTATTCTTATTTTTTTTTTTTCAAAAAATCATTTTTTTTATTGCAAACCCTATAACTCGAATCTGTTTATAATTCAGGTACTCCCACCTATCTACGGTTGTTCAGTATAATCCCACGAACATTTCTGATATAGTGGCTTGGGGAGTAAAATCCGATTTTTGAACAAAATTTTTTCAACAAGAAAATATTTTTATTCTTATTTTTTTTTTCAAAAAATCATTTTTTTTTATTGCAAACCCTATAACTCGAATCTGTTTATAATTCAGGTACTCCCACCTTATCTACGGTTGTTCAGTATAATCCCACGAACATTTCTGATATAGTGGCTTGGGGAGTAAAATCCGATTTTTGAACAAAATTTTTTCAACAAGAAAATATTTTTATTCTTATTTTTTTTTTTTCAAAAAATCATTTTTTTTTATTGCAAACCCTATAACTCGAATCTGTTTATAATTCAGGTACTCCCACCTATCTACGGTTGTTCAGTATAATCCCACGAACATTTCTGATATAGTGGCTTGGGGAGTAAAATCCGATTTTTGAACAAAATTTTTTCAACAAGAAAATATTTTTATTCTTATTTTTTTTTTTCAAAAAATCATTTTTTTTATTGCAAACCCTATAACTCGAATCTGTTTATAATTCAGGTACTCCCACCTATCTACGGTTGTTCAGTATAATCCCACGAACATTTCTGATATAGTGGCTTGGGGAGTAAAATCCGATTTTTGAACAAAATTTTTTCAACAAGAAAATATTTTATTCTTATTTTTTTTTTTTCAAAAAATCATTTTTTTTATTGCAAACCCTATAACTCGAATCTGTTTATAATTCAGGTACTCCCACCTATCTACGGTTGTTCAGTATAATCCCACGAACATTTCTGATATAGTGGCTTGGGGAGTAAAATCCGATTTTTGAACAAAATTTTTTCAACAAGAAAATATTTTTATTCTTATTTTTTTTTTTTCAAAAAATCATTTTTTTTATTGCAAACCCTATAACTCGAATCTGTTTATAATTCAGGTACTCCCACCTATCTACGGTTGTTCAGTATAATCCCACGAACATTTCTGATATAGTGGCTTGGGGAGTAAAATCCGATTTTTGAACAAAATTTTTTCAACAAGAAAATATTTTTATTCTTAATTTTTTTTTTCAAAAAATCATTTTTTTTATTGCAAACCCTATAACTCGAATCTGTTTATAATTCAGGTACTCCCACCTATCTACGGTTGTTCAGTATAATCCCACGAACATTTCTGATATAGTGGCTTGGGGAGTAAAATCCGATTTTTGAACAAAATTTTTTCAACAAGAAAATATTTTTATTCTTAATTTTTTTTTTTCAAAAAATCATTTTTTTTATTGCAAACCCTATAACTCGAATCTGTTTATAATTCAGGTACTCCCACCTATCTACGGTTGTTCAGTATAATCCCACGAACATTTCTGATATAGTGGCTTGGGGAGTAAAATCCGATTTTTGAACAAAATTTTTTCAACAAGAAAATATTTTTATTCTTATTTTTTTTTTTCAAAAAATCATTTTTTTTTATTGCAAACCCTATAACTCGAATCTGTTTATAATTCAGGTACTCCCACCTATCTACGGTTGTTCAGTATAATCCCACGAACATTTCTGATATAGTGGCTTGGGGAGTAAAATCCGATTTTTGAACAAAATTTTTTCAACAAGAAAATATTTTTATTCTTATTTTTTTTTTTTCAAAAAATCATTTTTTTTATTGCAAACCCTATAACTCGAATCTGTTTATAATTCAGGTACTCCCACCTATCTACGGTTGTTCAGTATAATCCCACGAACATTTCTGATATAGTGGCTTGGGGAGTAAAATCCGATTTTTGAACAAAATTTTTTCAACAAGAAAATATTTTTATTCTTATTTTTTTTTTTTTCAAAAAATCATTTTTTTTTATTGCAAACCCTATAACTCGAATCTGTTTATAATTCAGGTACTCCCACCTATCTACGGTTGTTCAGTATAATCCCACGAACATTTCTGATATAGTGGCTTGGGGAGTAAAATCCGATTTTTGAACAAAATTTTTTCAACAAGAAAATATTTTTATTCTTATTTTTTTTTTTTCAAAAAATCATTTTTTTTTATTGCAAACCCTATAACTCGAATCTGTTTATAATTCAGGTACTCCCACCTATCTACGGTTGTTCAGTATAATCCCACGAACATTTCTGATATAGTGGCTTGGGGAGTAAAATCCGATTTTTGAACAAAATTTTTTCAACAAGAAAATATTTTTATTCTTATTTTTTTTTTTTCAAAAAATCATTTTTTTTATTGCAAACCCTATAACTCGAATCTGTTTATAATTCAGGTACTCCCACCTATCTACGGTTGTTCAGTATAATCCCACGAACATTTCTGATATAGTGGCTTGGGAGTAAAATCCGATTTTTGAACAAAATTTTTTCAACAAGAAAATATTTTTATTCTTATTTTTTTTTTTTCAAAAAATCATTTTTTTTTATTGCAAACCCTATAACTCGAATCTGTTTATAATTCAGGTACTCCCACCTATCTACGGTTGTTCAGTATAATCCCACGAACATTTCTGATATAGTGGCTTGGGGAGTAAAATCCGATTTTTGAACAAAATTTTTTCAACAAGAAAATATTTTTATTCTTATTTTTTTTTTTTTCAAAAAATCATTTTTTTTTATTGCAAACCCTATAACTCGAATCTGTTTATAATTCAGGTACTCCCACCTATCTACGGTTGTTCAGTATAATCCCACGAACATTTCTGATATAGTGGCTTGGGGAGTAAAATCCGATTTTTGAACAAAATTTTTTTCAACAAGAAAATATTTTTATTCTTATTTTTTTTTTTTCAAAAAATCATTTTTTTTTTATTGCAAACCCTATAACTCGAATCTGTTTATAATTCAGGTACTCCCACCACTCTGAGATAGCGCGTTGTTCGTATAATCCCACGAACATTTCTGATATAGTGGCTTGGGGAGTAAAATCCGATTTTTGAACAAAATTTTTTCAACAAGAAAATATTTTTATTCTTATTTTTTTTTTTTTCAAAAAAATCATTATTTTTTTTATGCAAACCCTATAAACTCGAATCTGTTTATAATTCAGGTACTCCCACCTCTCGAATGAGCTCGT